>NC_056741.1:1983319922-1983464922 GCF_019279795.1 Protopterus annectens | reverse complement strand
TTGCCTGCCCCACTGTAGATTTGATCTGGGACACTACACCCAGTTCCATCTCTTTACCACATTCTACCTAATATACTCGTTCTGCACTTGTTTTTAGTAATTTTTAATTTAATTGCATTTTTTTAAACTGTGTCTAATATTGCTATATACTCAAGTGTGCTAGCTTGCACTGCATTTGAATTGTTTTTACTGCTGTTTTAGCTACTTTTCTTAAAACAAAACAAAAAATGTAAGCCTGTTTCCTACCTTTCCTGTAACTAGTACAGTCCAGATACAGATTTGCTGTATCCAAGACTGTATGTAAGCTTCTGAGTCCCCCCCCCACCCCAAGCCTTTCTGTGTTGGAGGGAAGCCTTCTAGCTTGTCAGTGGGAATGGTAAGCAATAAGTAACCTGTCTACCATATAAGGAGTGGTTCTGGCCCAGAAATTGTAGTTATTGGCCATATGGGCAATTTTTTCCATCTCTCCCAACTTTCTGATTTGAAAGTCCGCCTTTGCACTTGTTTCTTTCCTGTAACTAGTCAAGTGCAAATACAGATTCTTAGTTTTAGCACTTGAATTTACTTATTCTTGATCAGCACTTGTTCAAAACTTGTTGGAATTACTAAATACGCTACTAATTACTATAGCACGCAACCTTCCTTATTACCTAGAGGAAAACAGTTTTTGCACTTACTTTCCTCACTTGCTTAGAGAAAAACAGCTCTTGTACTCACTTTCCTCACTTACCTAGAGGAAAATATTTTTTTATTCAGGCATGTCCAAGGGTCAGCTCCCAGAGTTCTCTCCTGTCTATCTGATGAATCTGGGCATCTTGGGGCAATGTAGAAATTGCCTCATGTACACAGACAACCCCCTCCTCCTACCACACAACACTACAACCTGTGAGAGATGCACTTATCTAGCCAAACTGGAGGGAAAGCTCTCTCCAACCAAGACTGAACTTGACATTCAAGAGGAGAAGGTAAACACTTGCACCACAACACACTTATCACATAGTGTCACTAAATCTACACCACCAAAATCCACACATAGAAACACAAAAACATTCACAGATGCTCTCAATAATAATCTTCCCAAGCAACAGAGACCTCCAAAGCAGAAATGCAAGCAACTTCCACCCCCCCAACACAACCCAAATGACACATAGCCCACAGACTCAGTGTGCTACTCAACCACAGCCAATAAGGCAAAACAACGTATCCAACACACTAGTTATAGGTGACTCTATAGTCAGGCACACTGATGTCCCACTCACCAGGCTAAACAAGGAGAAGGTTACTGTCAGCTGCCTGTCGGGTGCCAGGACCCACCACATAACCCATGCACTCAGGTCAATCCACAACAAGTACAAATATGACTCTGTCATTTTCCATGTTGGTGTGAATGACGTGAGACATACCTCCCTGGTCTACATGAAAAGAGACATGGAAGAGCTCTCTGATCTTGTAGCCCAGACAGGTATGACCCTAACCCTGAGTAGCATTCTGCCATCACCCAGAATGATACCGCAGTATAAGGACAAAATGATTGACTTCAACAATTGGCTAAGCTTCTGGTGTCATTCTAAGGGGATCCAGTATCTGTCTGTTTGGGATGACATGGTCGACAGACCATGATGCTTTGCCAGAGATGGCCTGCACTTGTCACCCCTGGGATTCCGGATACTGACTAAGGCTCTTGCCACCCCTATAGTGCCTTTTTTAGGCAAGGTTCAAATGACAAATTCACCACTGTAACAGGAACAGGCAAGCAAAAACTGAGGATAATGCTACTGAATGCTAGAAGTCTAAATCTCAAAATGCACTCACTCAAGGCCCTCTTAAAATGGAGAATATCAATATCTGTGCAGTGACTGAGACCTGGTTCAAGGCTCCAGAGAGCACCCCTGCACTACCAGGCTATAATTCATACCACACTTTTGGGCCATGTAACCTGGACTGGAACACCAAAGGCGGAGGTGTGTCCATATTCATTAAGGATATCCACACCTCCAGGCTAGTTGCTCAGCATAATGCATCCAACGTTATCCGAGTGCACCTATCTCTGGGCAAAACTGCAATACAAACTGTAGCTTGCTGCAAATGCCCCACCACTCCTCTTTTCTTGATGTACAGGAAAATATTAAGGTTCAACCAAACACCCTAATAATGGGTGATTTCAACTACCCCACCATTAACTGGGAAAACTACTCGTGTACCAACTCCTTCACACAATGCTTTCTGGAATTCATAAACTCCAGTACCCTGGATCAACTTATCCACACCCCCACCAGGGGCAATGATGTTCTAGACCTAGTCATTACCAGCATGAATGACCAGTGTTCCACACCTGAAGTCAACTCCTTGTTGGTCCGATCCGACCATAAGCTAATCACCCTTGATATCCACATCCTGCCCCCACCCCCCATTAAGGCAACCATGGTAAAAAAATTCTCCAAAGCCAACTTCATGCTTCTTAAGACAGAGGTGGTGAACTTCATGACACCCATGCAGATGGACAATACAGTTATGACTGCTGAATCCTACACAAATGCACTCTATAAGCACTTACACAAGTGAATGGATCGTGCTATCATAAACAGAACCAAGATGCTATCCTCCAAAAAAAGGAAGCCAATCTGGTGGTCCCCTGCCATAAACAAACTGCACAACAGAAGGAAGAAATTGTTGCAAAAGAGATTAAAATCCCATGAGTGGAGGAGCTCCCTGGGCAGCCTCAGTAAGAAGCTGAGATCCCTTACAAGATCCTCCAAAGCTAGCTACAAAAACAAAACCACCACTGGTTCTAAGGACAACCACAAAGCATTCTATAGCTATGTCAAGAATCTCAATGGCAACACCCAGATCTGCTCTGAGTTACAGCACAATGGCACGAAAATTACAGAACCAACTGATATTACCAACATCCTGGCAGATAGGTTCAGTGCTAACTTTAGCCCCCCTCACCCCCTAAAGGGGCCATATCTGTACAGGAAGAATGCAGAGTCCTTGTAATCACAACTATGCAGGTAAAAGCTGCACTCTCTAAAGCCAAAAACATAGCATCCATGGGATTGGACAACATCTCAGGCTGCATTTTACACGAACTTCAGAATGAACTGGCTCCCCACCTAAGCATCATGTTCAATTATAGCCTAACATCAGGCTTTGTGCCCACTGAATGGTGTACAGCAACAGTTATCCCACTCCTCAAAGTGGGGAGCCACCACTGATTTCGGGAACTATCGCCCTATTAGCCTGACGAGCCTGGTCTGCAAGGTCATGGAACGTATCATCATGGAACTCATAAACAAAGACATTGGTAACCTCCAAACTCTGGATCCCACCCAGTTCAGGTTTCTGAAAGGCAGATCATGCCTCTTGAACATGATCGACTTCTTTGAGGCAGTCACCAAAGCCGTAGATGAGGGTAAGGTGGTTTACACAGCCTATCTTGACCTCGCCAAGGCTTTCAACACTATCCCCCATTCTGGAATTATAGCTAAACTCACTAAACTAGGTAGAAATCTCTACATCACAAGATGGGTTGCCAACTGGCTCACTGACAGAACCCACACTGTAAAAGTTGCACACTCCAAATCTGACTTCAAACCAGTGATAAGTGGAGTACCACAGGGTTCATTCCTGGGACTTCTCCTGTTTGGTATCTACTTCTCTGAAGTACAGGCTAACACAGAAGGCCTCTAGCTAATGAAGTTCGCAGATGACTACAAACTAGTAGCCATAGTCGAGTCCCCAAATGATGTGGAAATCCTACCGAAGGGCCTTGCTGAGACAGATGTCTGGTGTCAGAGCCATGGCCTCAAGCTCAATGCCAAAAAGTGAATTGTCATCCCCTTTTGTAAAAACTCTGTAGCCATGAACTACTACATAGACAGCAGTGTACTTAACACTGAATGTGTGATAAGAGATCTTGGGACCCAGGTGGACAGTAGTCTGTCCTTTGATAGTCACATCGCCACGGTAGTCAGGAAGTCCTTCTACATGGCACACCTCATCATAAAAGGGTTCTCATCCAGGAAAAAAGAGGTCATTGTTCCCCTCTACTCGACAATCATTAGACCCATTATAGAGTACAATGCCCCTTTTCTAATGTACCTCACAAGAAATCTGCAGCAGCTGGAAAGGCCACAGAAGTACCTCACAACGAGGATTACTGGCCTCAAACAGATGCCCTACACTGACCATCTCAAAAAACTCCAGCTTTACTCCGTAGCATATCGCCTACTCCAAGGTGATCTCTGCCTAACATATAAAGCTATGTCAAACTCAGAGCTGTTGGACATGCTACACCTAACGAAATCCCAATCCCTCTGAGCTACACGCTCTAGGGACCTAAACCTCGTCACCGCAATAAACAGGACATGCTGGAAGGATAGATTCCTGTGAGAGACTTCCCATACTCTGGAACAGGCTACCCATCTATGTCAAGCAAAGTTCTTCATTAGCACTCTTCAAGAAAAATCTTGATGAGTGGATGGGAAATAGGAAATACACCCAGGGGATCACTTCTGTGTCTCTGCTCGACAGTGGCACAGGAAAATAACTTTCTTGGATGGCGTAAGCCAGGAAACCTTGATGGCTAGGCTTACATAGGCCCTCTGGCTGATAGCCTAGTACCTACATATGAACCTATGAACCTAAGGCTAGGAATGCCCATTTGGACTCTTTCCTCAACTCTAGCTTCTTCTCAGCTATCTGTCTCACTGGAAACATTGGGTCATTTGTGCTACATCCTGATATGAATATGAACTGCTCATCTCCCATCTTCTTTCTATTACTCTGTGTACTCATTTATCAATCACCCTCTCCAGACATTTCATGCAGTGTAACAGGAGTTTGATGCCTCTGTACATGCTCACAGTTGTGGATGGCCTCTTTGTTCCTGAACATTGGCATTAGTATGTTTATTCTCCAGTCATCTGGGATATGTCTTTCTCTTCACATAGCTATGAGTACCTTCAGGAGCCATTTCTCCCCTATCTCACCCTGCATCTTTATCATATTTGCTGTGACCTCATCTGAGCCCTCTGCTTTCCCTGACTTCATTTTCCTTAGTGCTGTTCTTACCTCATCTATGGTGGCATTCTCCTCTTCCTTCTTGCAGTACAGCTTCTGTTTGTTTTTCTTCATTCAGAAACTATTGGAAGTACTTCTTCCATCAGTCTTCGATGTCCTGTGGACTGGGGATCATATTGTCAATGGCATCTCTTATGAAGGGTTTCTGAGTATCTTCTTTATCTTTCTTTCTTTGCCATGCAACCTGATGCATTTTCTTTGTGCCATGTATTGACTTGCTTTCCAGAAGCTGGTATGCCCATGATGCCTTCTTCTTTGCTATTGCAACTCCTTTCTTAGCTTCTTTGTTAGCCAACCAGAATTCATTCCTAGCCATCCATGGTCCATTTTTTTCCGTCTCCCATTTCTTCCTGCACTCCTTCTTTGTTTTGATGACTTCCTGGACTTCTGCATTCCACTGCCAGCTTTCCTTATGTACCTTTTTTCCATACCTAGGTTAGGCTGCATATATGTTCTGTAGTCCTCACACATGCTCTTTTGAGGCACTGCCATTCTTCTTTAGCTCCTCCTATTTCCTATTCTTCTTGAGGTGCTAAAGCCCTGAGTAATTCCTTGAACTGTTGTGCTTTCTCTCCTGTCAACTTCCAGGTCTTCAGCCAGGTCTCTGTTGACCTTAGGGCCTTCTCTCTCTCCACTGCTTGCAGCTGATTGTGGCACACAGTGCTTTATGTTGTGGGCTGACTCTATCACTGAGGATGACTTTGCAATCATTGGGGTAAAATCATTGATTCTATCCCACTACCCTTCAGTCTACCTGAGATGCATGTTGGCCAGTCTTGTATCTGATCCTGTGAATGTCTCTCTTTCTGAAGCATGTGATTGGCTACTATCAAACCATTTGCAAGACAGAAGTCTAGAACGGCATCTCCTTCTTTATTCCTGTTGCTCCACCCATGTGGACCTAGGCAGTCCTCATATCCTGTTCTGTCTGTCCCAATATGTGTATTCAGGTCACCCAATATCAATAGCAAATCATGTTGATCTAGTAGGTCCTGCAACTGATGTCTGCACTGTTTTCCTCAGTATCACAACCTTAGCATAGACTGACTTCTATAATTGGCTTAGCTTTTGGTGTCATTCAAGGGGGATCCAGTTTCTGTTAGCCTGGGATGACATGGTGGACAGACCTCACTGCTTTGCCAGAGATGGTCTGCGCCTGGAACATCTGGGCTTTTGTTTGCTGGCTAAGGCACTTGCCACCCCCATATTGCCTTATGCAGGCAAGGTCTCAAAACCAAAACTTCCTATGTAAAAATAAACAGTACAAGAAAAATAAGGGTCATGCTGCTAAATGCTAGAAGTCTAAACCAAAAGCGGCACTCTTTGCAAATCCTCCTTGCCCTGGAGGTTGTCATCTGTGCAGTCACTCAAATGTGGTTCAAGGGCCACAGAGATTACTCCAGCCTTGCAAGGCTACAATGCCTTCCACACCTTTAGACCACGAAATGAATGAATGAGAATCAAAGGAGGTGGGGTATCTATCTACATCAAAGATAAACACACCTCTAGCTTGGTTAGACAGGAAAGCTCTGTGGAACTGCTCCAAGTTCAGATTACAGTGGGCAAAACCCCCCTTCAAGTCATCACTAGCTATAGGCCCTCCTCCATGAACCAGGAAGCAGAGGCGGCTTATTTGGCTTTACTTGAGTCAATCCAAATACAACCTAATACTGTTGTCATGGGAGATTTTAAGTAGCCTACCATCAACTGCGAAACCTACATAAGTCCAAATCTACTTGCACACAGGTTCTTTGTGTTTGTTAACTCCAATGCCCTGGAACAAAAGATCCTACTAGGGGCTCGAATATACTTGACCTGGTCCTGACCAACATGGGTAACCAGTGTGCTAGCATAAGTGTAGGACCCTCACTGGTAAAATGTGACTATAAGTCAGTCACCTTCAATGTCACAGTGACCCCTGAGCCCACTTGTGGCAAAGTCACATTAAAAAATCTCACCAAAGCTGATTATTCCTTCCCAGGGGTTGGCATACATGACTTCCAAGCCCCTGCTCCTACAGATGGTCTTGCCAACTATACTAAGGATTACTCCAATGCCCTGTATCAACACCTTCGCAAATGTAATGACTCAGCTGTGCTGGACAGGACCAAAACAAGAGCCTCTAGAAAACACAGGCCACCTTGGTGGGCATCAGGCATCAATAAACTACAACAAGCATAAGAAGCCATTGTCTAAAAATATAAAAGGGAGGTCCCCACTCTGTAAAAGTACCCTACTAACCCTAAATAAACAATTAAGACAACTAATTAAAACCTACAAGGTTAACTTCAAGAAAAATTTGCCAAACACAGCCAAGGGTAACCATAAGGCCTTCTTTAGCTACATCTATTGCCTAAAAGGTAGAACCCAGATGTGCACTAAACTAGTGTCAAATGGTGTCACACATACAGATCCTGTGGAAATTACTAATATACTGGCTGATAGGTTCAGCAAAACTTTCACCCCATTATCCTCCCAAATGTATCACAAACCATACCAAAATCCCCCCTGCCATAAGTCATCAAAGCTCTGTCCAAGGCAAAAAACACACCCTCTATGGGACCAGATGGCATCCCAGGTTTTTATTCTAAATAAACTAAAACAGGAATTGGCAACCCCATTAGGCACCCTATTTAATCATAGCCTGAACACAAGATTTGCCCTGCTGAATGGAAAACAGCAACAGTTTTTCCCCTTCACAAATGAGACTTATCAAAGGATCCGGGGAACTATAGACTTATTAGCTTGATCAGCCCAGTAAGTAAGGCCATGGAATCTATCATCATGGACCTCATAGATAAAGATATAGGTGACCTCCAAACCCTCAATCCCACCCAGTTCAGTTTTGCAAAGGGTAGATCATGCCTACTGAATCTGGTGGATTTCTTTGCAAACATTACCAGGGCTATAGATGAGGACAAAGCTGTACATACAACATATCTTGACCTAACAATGGCTTTTGACAGAATACCCCATTCTGGCATTATTGACAAACTCACCCACCTGAACATCAATCCTTTTCTTGCAAGATGAGTAGCAAACTGGCTCACCAACTGCACACATGCTGTCAAAGTGGGTGACTCCACCTTATCTAGTAGACCTGCCACCAGTGGAGTGCCACAATGGTATGTACTGTGTCACCTACTGTTTGGTATCTACTTCTCGGAAGTTCAGGCCAAAACAATGGGGCTTTGGCTGACCAAGTTTGCTTATGATTGCAAACTGGGTACAATCATTGACTCCCCAAATGATGTCACTGTACTCCAGGAGGGACTCGCACAGACCACCAATTGGTGCCAGAACCACGGACTTAAACTGAATGCTAAAAAATGTATCATCCCTTTCAAGTCAGAAGTCAAAAGTTAAGTCAAAGAAAACTTTATTGTGATTCAGTACTACACAGCAGTGTAGCTGAATGAAATTACAATGCTTTATTCTCAATGCAGGAAACAGTTGCACATATAGATAGAGAAAAATTAATAAAATATCACAGTAGAAATTTAAAAAGTAGCAATTTGTAAGTAAAGTAGGACAGCAGTGACCCACACCCATCCCAGAACAGGAGACAAGGAAGGCAAGAAAAAAATATTGTCAAAGTAAAATTGAAACAATAGCAGCATAGCTATGATTAGACTGAATTATTGCACAGTTTGTATATTTTCAGCTAAGGCAATGTCCCTTCTAACTATAAAATCAACCACAATACCCTAAGTATGAATGCTGTAGTGAGGGATTTGGGTACACAAGTAGACTGTGACCTTAACTTTGACCATTATGTGTCTACTATGGTAAGGAAGGCTTTTGCACATTTGACTAGTAAATGCATTGCTTCAAGAGCAAAATAGGTTATAATCCCCCCTGCACTTGTCCCTTATAAGACCCATAATTTAGTATAATGTCCCGTTTTCCATGTTTCATGTAGAGCACTTGCAGTAACTGGAGAGACCTCAGGGATTCTTAACAAAAAAGATCCAGGGTCTTCAACACATGCCCTACACGGACAGACTAAGTCCTTGTCACTTTACTCGGTAGCATATAGACTGCTGAGGGGAGACTTATGCCTGGCATACAGAGCTATCTCTGACTCCAACCTGATGAAGTTGCTGCACATCCACAGATCAAATGGGACAAGAATTACCACCCCCTTGGACTTAAATCTAGCCTGTGACCTAAACAGGACATGCTGGAAAGACAGATTCATCTAGCAGAGGTTGCCACTGCTCTGGAATAGGCTACCAATTTATGTTAACTCATTACATCCGAGTGAGCCCTCCAGGTGCATCTGCAGTTAACTTCTACTGATGCTTCTAGGTGTCAAATATTGCTTGTTCCAAAACCATGATTTCAAAAAGGTTTTAAAAGATTTCACCTTAAAGCTTACACAGTGGCAAACTCAATTCTATTAATATTTGACCTCTGCCTAGAGCAGGTAAATGCAAATTAACTGTTGTTTTTATGATATTAATTTATATAGATCTAATTTTCATATTTGTTAATATCTCAAAAATCAAGTAACACATACAGAACTCCTTACCATATGAAAGCTCTCAGCTAGATGAATAAAATGCTGTTAACAGTATTTGTGTAACTTGAGTGGTTGCTGAGATATTGTAAGTTGTTTACAAAATATTACAAATGTAATTGTTACTGTGTTTACTTTGACTTATAAAATTCATAACCCCTATGGTTCCAGAGATATGAACATTTGTTTGAAATGTGAGGACATAATTTGATTCTGTTGAAAGGCTTAGGCTCCACCCATTGGAAGGTACAGTGAAAACTTCCTGAGCGCCATTGGAGTGAATGAGTTAATCAAAGTATCTTTATGACCCTGTTAAGAGGAACATAGGTAAATTGACAGGTAACCTGATTATCACACAGGATACAGGACTATCAATATCACATGTACTTAAAACCCTGTATTTCATATATTTCAGAAAGAACATATGCCAGTTCCCATTTTACAGCTGTTAGGACAAATTTCAGAGAGTAAAAAGTGTTAACTCCAGTAAAAAATGCACCAGAAACTGCCATTCTACCCCTAATAGATTAAGTTCAACTTGGTGCTGAATTTTATTGACTATACTACGATCATCAGTATAGGAAATTTTTTCATGATATGTTTACAGTGACATTTAATTTTCTGTGTGTGTGTGTGTGTGTGTATGTGTACACACACACACACACACACACACACACACACACACACACACACACACACACACACACACAAACTTGTGTGTGATTTTATTTTTAATCAATAGCAACTCAACATCAACACGTATATTCTGGGATTGTAGTGTACTCTGTACTCAGAAGATACTTCATATACCCATTCCTAATAAAGCAACTGTGTAGCTTACCACATTCTAACAGCTATGTAGACCTATTTGTGGTAAATTTCAATACAGGATTATGTGTGCAAAACTGATTTATATTTTGTAGTAAAATTGTTTAGAGAATGTTTGTGGATATCCAGCTATAATTAAGGTTGCACTTTTAGGTGTAGCACTAATAGAACATCTACAAGGTAAACTTGCTTTTTGTTTTTTTTTTTTAGAAAATTTCTATTAATTTAACATATTTACAATATATACACAGAAAGGAAGAAATTCAACATCACGTGCAGTTATTCAATAATAGGAATACACTGAATCAAGGTAATCTTATGCATCTAACACATGAAGAATCTTGGTATTTCAGTAGCAACATTTCAAGGCTATCCCAACCACTAGAAGTCTTAGTAAAATGTATAGATCTTATTCTGATAACTTCTTTTTCAGCTTTGCATGGTATTGCTGTTAAATTTAAAAATTCCTTATATGTAGGAACTAAATTTGGCTTCCAATTTTTTGTAATAACTTTTCTAGCTACTGCCAGGAAAATCCAGAACAGTTTTTTTTTTTTGGTTTGGCTTTTACAGATAAAGGAATTGGGACATTTATTAGTATTACTGATTTAGCTAAAGAACAATTATCAGACAATAACCCATTAGAAATATATTTATCTCTTCCTAATTTATATTTAAATTTTCACAATCCATAAGCATGTGTGTCCAATGAGCTTTTACATCTTTTTACTACATCTCCAACAGACTGAAGTCATTTTACCAAATTTAATGATTTTATAAGGAGCAAAAAACATTCTATGTATATATATTTGGACATAAAAAAATCAGTTTTAATTTTTACATGGTTGGTTATTAGGCTGTTTCTCCTGTTTAAAGCACATTTTTTTGATATCAATGGAGTTTTAAAAAAACATATTTCTTAACTGTTTTAAGAAGTGATTTTATACATACAGAGTAAAAAGATTGAAATAAATTTCATTCTAAGATAAATTTTATTAACCAGATGAGAGGATTGCTACAGATTTCTAATTTATCATACTTGATAAACTTATAAGAATTTAGTAAAATCTGCTCCTGAATTGTTTTCCATTGATTAGTGTAAGTTGAGTCTGTCCAGAGTATAACAGAGTTAAAATGTGCAGCAACTGAATAAGATTATACATCTGGGAAACTAATACCACCATACTCCCATAACCTTCCATAAACAATTCTCAGCTTTGTAGGATATCATAAGAATGAAGTCAAATTTTTTCCCATTTTCTTTAAAAGTTTTTTTGTCGGTTGCTAAAGCTATTGAATGCAATATATTTTAATAAGTACTAACCTATCATCACAAGTAAAAAAAAATAATTCCATTTTTAATAAGAAGTAACACTTCTTCGATTCTTTTTTTAAATTGCTATTAATAATCATATTCACACCTTGATAGATTTTTATTCCTAAATATTTTAGTCCTTTTTTCCTTTCCAATTATATATATATTTATCTTTAAACTTACTATCTAGAAATTGATTTAACACCAACGTTTTGGTTTAATTATTCCATTTCAGCAGTGATACTTATTGAAACTTTTCAATTTCCTCATCCATTTCTTCAGTTGAATAATTTAAATCTCCCATACTTAGTAAACTATCATCTGCAAAAAGCTGTATTTTAGATTGATAATACTTATTAATTGAAAATCCATCATTGTTTTATTTCTTCTTACACTATTAGTTAAAGGTTCAGTAACTAATACAAATACCAGAGGGGGAAAAGGGTAACCTTGCTTTGTGCCTTTGTTTAAAGTGAATCCTTGAAAAATTTTAACATATGCTCTGGAGTCTCTATATAGGTTTTTAATGTTCCAATAAATTGTTCTGGAAATGTAAATGCTTCTAAAGTTTTAAACAGGTAGTTCCAATATACAGAAATAAAAGCTTTCTTGATATCTAAGCTAATCAGGGCCAATTTCATGTTCATTCCTTTTGTTAAACCTAAGACAGTTACTACCCTACATTACATTACTCTATTGACTATAAATACTGTTTGATCTTTATTAATGAATTTATCTACTATATCTCTTAATCTTGTAGTGAAGATTGAAGTAAATATTTTAAAGTCTACATTTAATAATGAAATAGGTCTATATGAGAAAACTAACATATTATCCTTTCCTTGTTTAAGTATAGGTGAGATTGCAGACAATTTCAGTGAGGGTGGAACTATATTTTCACCCTCAATTATCAAGAAAATGTCACTCAGTAATTCTAAAATATTTAATGGAAGCAGACAATATCATTCCAAACTTAAGCCATCTAACTCTGGAGTTTTATTCTGTCCCCCTTTTGTTAAGCTTTTTTAACCTGTATTAGGGCAATAGGATTATTCAGTAGAAATTTTTGTTCATTTATTAGTAACATTTTTCTTTAAATACTTGTTCATTTTGTAATCATTGGGAATATTTTTTTTTATCTTTATTAAGATCCTCGTGGAATTTTTTTAAAAAATATTAAGCATTTTCTCTAGTGTGAGGATTTTTGATATTATTGATTTGTGCCTCTTTGCTTAACATCTTGCTTCTATTAGCTAATCTATGTAGATTTTTTTGAAGTCATTGAATGTGCAGTTTTATATTTTATAAAGCTATCTCCACTTTATGTGTTAAAACTGGTTGAATATTTTGTCATTCATTTTTTAATGACTTTAGTATTATCTACTTTCTTTGTTTCTTGTTCAAACCTCATTTTGTTTATTTCATATATTTCTAACAACTCTTTTTCATACTCTTTCATTTTATTAGTAGCCCATCTTCCTATTATATCTCTAATGTGCATTTTTGTAGAGTCCCATAGGATGACTTTACTAACCTGACCATTATCATTTAAATATAAACAAATCTTGATTTGTTCCTTAAGATAACTCTTAAAGTATTTTAATTTCATCATATATACTGGGATTCTATAAATAATCTGACATATCCTTATATCCATTAATATATTAATACTTAGTGCATTATGATCAGATAAATGACAATAATTAGTTTTAAAATAATAAACTTTATTAAGTAAAGTTCACTTCTTGTTTGTATGCACATAAGAGTAATGAGTGAAGAGCAATGACTTATCTTTTACTTTTACCATTAAATCAACACAATTATTACTACTCTGTCCATTTAATGATTTAGCTGATGCCATAATTTTAGCTTTCTTCTGTTGACTTGTATCTTCTATATTAGATATGACTTTAAATCCCCTGCTAAAATTAAACTACTCTTCCAATGACTTTGTAGTAAGTTTGAATAATCTTTACCCACTCTTGCACCTGTTCCAGGGATCCAGTAAAAATTAGCTAGTGTATAGAGTTTCCCATTATATTTCATTATTGCAAATTAAGTCAAGTCAAGTCAAATTTTATTTATATAGCACCTTACAGACATAATATGCCACCAAAGTGCTTTACAAAAAATACAAAATAATAACATTCAAAAATAATCATCATATATTCTAAAAGCCAAATCATAAAAATAAGTCTTTAGCTTTGATTTAAAAACTGCCACTGAAGAAGACTGCCGAATATAAAGTGGAAGCTCATTCCAAAGTTTTGGAGCTGCGACAGCAAAAGCTCTGTTTCCCCTCATCTTTAATCGTGACCTTGGGACCACAAGCAAAGACAAATCTTCTGAGCGAAGTGCCCGAGCAGGAACATAAGGATGCAACATCTCTGATAAATAAATTGGGGTCAAACCATTTAGGGCTTTAAACACCAATAACAAGATTGTAAAACGAATCCTATAGAAAACAGGTAACCAATGTAAAGCTGCCAATATAGGCATAGCATGATCAAACTTACGTTTGCCTTCCAAAAATCTCCCAGCAGCATTTTGAACAAGCTGTAGGCGAGATAAGGCACCCTGACTCACTCCAAATAAAATGGAGTTACAATAGTCTAAACGTGAAGTTATAAAAGCATGCACCACAGTTTCAAGGTCACACCTAGACAAAAATGGTTTCACCTTAGCCAAGCATCTTAACTGATAAAAAGAGGATGCCACTACCCTATTTATGTGACCCCTAAAACAGAGATCTTTGTCCATTTTTACTCCCAGATTAATAACAAAATCCTTCAAATAGGGAGTCAATTCACCACAATCTGTCATGAAGGAGTCAGTATAACAACTTGAACCAAAAAGCACCACTTCTGTCTTCCCTTCATTAAGACTCAGAAAGTTTTCCACCATCCATGTCTTAAGCTCACATAAGCAGTCCAGAACCTTTGATATTGATTGACCATCAGCCTCATCCAAAGGTAAATAAAGTTGACAATCATCAGCATACAGATGAAAGTCAATACCATATTTCTGTAAGATATCTCCCAGAGGCAAAATATAAATACAAAACAA
Source organism: Protopterus annectens (assembly GCF_019279795.1). NCBI lineage: Eukaryota > Metazoa > Chordata > Ceratodontiformes > Protopteridae > Protopterus > Protopterus annectens. The sequence goes on along the minus strand of NC_056741.1, from coordinate 1,983,450,109 downwards.
CAAAGGCCCTAAAATTGAACCCTGTGGAACTCCCCAAGGAAGATGGAAAAAATAAGATGAAAAACCACTCAACTGAACACATACCATTCTATCAGAAAGGTAAGACCTAAACCAATTTAACGCCGAACCAGTAATTCCCACATAGTGTTCAAGATGGTGCAAAAGCACCTCATGATCAACTGTATCAAAAGCAGCCGTTAAATCCAACAACACTAATAATACAGATTTTCCTCCATCAGTCGCAAGAAAAATATCATTCATAACTTTCAACAAAGCTGTCTCAGTACTATGTAATGGTTTAAAACCAGATTGAAAATTTTCTAAGAAATTGTTTTTATCTAAAAAATCCAACAATTGGCCATAGACACATCTCTCCATCACCTTACTCAAGAAAGGTAACTTAGAAATTGGCCTATAATTAGCTAATACGGATGCATCAAGACCCGATTTTTTCAATAGTGGATGTATAATCATTCTTTTAAAATCATTGGGCACTACACCAGAAACTAAACTAGTGTTAATTATTGTCAGCACAACCGGGGCCACTGTTAAAGACACATCCTTACAAACAAATGATGGTAAAACCTCATCAGGAGAACCACTAGGCTTAGCCTCATTTATCATTTTAACCAAATCTGACAATAATATTGGATTAAAAGTACATAATTTCTTCGAAACAGGGATCAATGGACCCTGTAAAGAAACCACAGGCACAGTCATTCTTAAATTAGCAACCTTATCCATAAAATATTTAAGAAAATCATTACATATTGTAGTTGAAGCCTGAACTGGAAAATAATCTTGAGCATTTAAAACAGAATCAATTACATCATACAAAATCCTAGGGTTATGAGAATTTTCAGAGACAAGGTTAGAATAATATATACTTTTCGCAGATTTTACAGTGTTCTGATAAACCTTCCAACTTTCCCTCAAACCAATTAAATATACATAAAGCTTACTCTTCTTCCACTACCTTTCACATCTTCTACATTCCCTCCTTGCAGCTCGAGTAATATCCGTTACCCACGGATTTCTTACTGAACTTTTCTTTTTCAAACGCAGAGGGGCAATATAATCCAAAATATCCCTACAGGTCTCATTAAAACAGCTTAATAATCCATTCAATGTAGACCATTCTGAAAAATGAATCATAGCTTCTTTAAATAATAAAGAAAACTTCTCAAGAACATCTTGAATGCAAATATATGCATTCCTTTCAGATCATTAATAGATTCCATGACTTTAGGCATTACAGTAGATTTTCTCCAAAGTATAGCAGTTCTTCTCCTCTTTTTATTAAAAGAAACAGATGATAACATTTTGTAACCTAAGTTATTTAAACAGTGTATGTTTTTATCTATCAAGTGAGATTCTTTCAAGAATATAATGTCTCATCTGTTTAATTTTAGATATTGCACTAAAGATTTCCTTTTGTAGCCATGATTTTATCCATTTACAATAATAGATAATAGATTAAAACTATCCATACTATGTTTTAAATAGATTTTTTTAAAAGATAATATGACACATTTATCCACCATATTAATTTAATTGTATATAACAATGTAATGCATTCCTCCAACATTATCTTAACATTTATTTTTTTTCAAATTCTTCCTTTCTGCAAACTAAACTACTAAAACTCATAAATAAGAAAAACAGAAACAAGTCTACAAGTGTAACAAAGCACAAGCTACCATGCATACCAAAGTTTCTAGTTTTCCTATTGAATAGACAATCTATTATGCTATCTCTCTACCTACCAGTACCTAAACATACATCAAAAAAATAGCCAAAAGATACCATGGATTACTGATAATTAATATAGTATTATATATAAGTTAAAATAATAACTATTAATTTTAGTTATATATTTTGCCATTTAAAACCATTCCTCATTTCTATATAAAAGTTTAATAACCCTCTTCTATTAATCACAAACATTAAATAATCCAACAAAGAGGGTACTACATACCTATTAATGCAATAGAAGTATAAACTATCCATTGAATATTCCTAAATTATTCACTCATTCAACATTATTATAACTATCTAATCTCTAAACAAATAAGTAGAACAAAGTGGGGCCTGAAGAGATAACATATCTGTAAACTTACAGATGATAGGTAATCTTATCATACTAAACTATTATACAAAATGAAAATAAATGCACATATGTATTCATCAAGCTAAAAGATATACACATATGTTATAGATCTAACAAAAGCTCTGAATCAATTTTAAAAGTACAAGTGTCTATCTCAAAATTTTCTAACACTTTTAATATGAGAAATAGCAAAATTTGTAAAAATACTTTAGCTTATTAAACTAATTTATAAAATTATGTACATTACTGAAGTCAAAGAGAGTACCTTGTTATTTCTATAGAATAAAAGAAGCATTTGTAGACTGTATTGTATTCAAAAGTTACAATGTGCGTAATTGAAATCCCATTCTTCCTTCCTGGGCTCAAACATATTAAATAATCTACTTTACTTTCTATCAAAATGGATGTACTGATTCAACAATATAACAGTCAAATTTCAGCTCTGACTTATGAAAGTAGTTATTTCAGGCAGTATTTGTGAATGTAATAACATACAATATGCAAAAAGCTTCAAAGTTCGCATGACCAAGCTTCAAATTTCAGCTTTCAGAATTTTTCAAATATCTTCTATGATTTCTAAGTGAATTATATGAGATTTTATGCATTCACATTTCTGCCATATGGAGGTATATGTAATACATATCTTTCTTATGAGCAGTTTATTTAAATATTTATTTTTTTCTGTTTTATTTGCCCACTATTCTATATAACATGTATTTCCATATTCTATATAACATGTATTTCCAAAATCTACCATCAAAGAGCTATTTAATAATCAGTTCTCTATTAGAGATTACAGTATATATATATATATTTCTTAACTTACTGATACTGCCATTTTATTAATCTTACATAGCAGACATTTCATTCCTTCTGAATATGCATATTATTCATAAAATATGTATTCTTTTTAATAACTGTAGTATTACAACCATTCTTGACTATATATAAAATAATTCCTGGTTGTTTAATTTGAATGTGTGTTTTTAGCTATTGCATAAAGCTGTTCTGATCTAAGCATCACATCCTGACATTAGAATTTGATTACAGCATGTGAAAATGCCAACTCACAGTACGTAGTAGTTGCTAATTTCCTCAGTACATTTCCTCACTATTTTTAATTCCTTTAAACTGTTCTAGTCAGTAACAAATATCTAACTTTACTTCTTTCCATTAATATGTACAGTTAGAGTTAATAGCATTACGGCATAAGCTATTAATATATATGTCAGCAGCAGCTCAGTATAAAACACTACTATAGGTTTTGTTTTACAATGCTACACTTCTAAAAAAGAAGAAAAAATATTATTTTGAGTGGATTTCTCATATATACTTGAAAAAAAAGAAAAAAGAAGAAAGAATATTGTTTTCTATTTTCACAGACATCAGTGACAAATGTTGACCCAGATATTCTGCAGAACAGCTCAAGGTGGGAAGCAAGGCAAGCAGGAATCCAGCATTCTGACACAAATGGAACATTTTTTTGTACTCAAGCTTTTTTAAGTGTTACTTGCTTCATAAATGATCTGTAAAAGGAATGTTACACAAGAACATGGAAAACAAAATCACCAGCCCTTTAACACTTCTTATTAATATATTACTTGCATCTGACTTTCAGTTAAAGGAAAATTCCACCCTCTCCTACAGTTTAATTCAATCCTTAGGTTTCCTTTCTCCCTACAATATGGTTCTGGTATTGTGTAGGTACCAGAAACCTATATTAAATTTTTAAAATGTTTATTTCCTTGCATTGGAATCAAAGGAAGGGAAAGCCCATCTACTTTTATAAGCTTAACTTTTCACGTACCTTACAGAGGAATTCATCTCCACCTGATATCATAGACAGTTACATCTGTAGTTTACCCTGTCAAGTACTGCTATCAATCTTTGATGGGCAATTAATCCTGCTAATGTCAGGAACACAGCAGCTGATATAAAAAGAAAGTAAGCTGTGGAACTTTTTTCCACTGTTTTTATTGCAGAGAGGAGGAGAACTTAACACTCTCCTTTCATAGCAAACCAAAGCAGTTAGATCAGTCAGGGGTTTAAAGGCAGTTATCACTTCTTCTGGCAAATCTACATAGGCAGCAGCACAGTATTGAAATGCTAAGCTTTAAATGTTGGTTATAGTATATATTTATTTATTTGAAATGTGTTGATCAGTATAGTCTGACTGAGCTGTTGCCCTTTTTCAGCAGAGGCCTGGGGAGAAAAGCTCCAGAATTATATACAAAGATAAAAAAATACAATAACTAGAATAGTAAATCCATAGTTTACAATTTAAACTGTACAATCTTTTGAGTCATGGGTTATTGAGATGCATTGGTGAATTAATAATAAGTTTGAATAGACAATTAAAAGCAATTAGACCAAATGGTACTATTTAATGCATTATAGTAATAAAATTAATAAAAAAGTAAAAACAATATAATAGTTTATGTTAAAATAACTTAGATGTATTATCAAAGATTTCTGTGACATTTAGAGAAAAGTCAGAAAATATTTTTTTTTATAAAGTATCAGCACATTTACCATTTTCAACCCCCCACACAGTACAGTACTGCAGAAAGAAAGATAAGTGGCAACCCTATCAACTAGGTGCACTGATAATGTTCATAAAAAGTTATGTTATGTTTTTGTGACATTCTTCCAAGGGGGATGCATACATGGTAGAAGCAGATCCATGGTAAGAGATTCCCACTGACTTTGAGTCAATCCTTACATTGTCAGTGCATCAGCTTTTTGTAGTCCACAATCGAAATGTAACCATGGATAGCAACTATAATAAACAGCTGAATTTACTTAACATACATTTACTATGTGCTCTTGCATTAAAAACATTAAGAAAAGAAAATCAGAAGTACTTAACTGTGTTTAAATGCACACACACATACACAGTCAGATGTACATTTAAACACAGTACTGCATCCCACATATAGTATTCTACATGCAAGATACATTTTATACACTAACACACACAAATATATATATATATATATATATATATATATATATATATATATATATATATATATATATATATAGACACATATCTGGTATGTTTATGTGTAGCCACACATATACAGTTACACTGTATATATATATATATATATATATATATATATATATATATATATATATATATATATATATATACACACACACTGTATATGTGTGTGTGTGTGTGTGTGTGTGTTTGTGCAATATGGGTGCCTACAGTTTGTTATTTATAATAAACTTAACATAGTAGAGTTAAGCATTACTAATGTACACATTCAAGTAAATGTTGCTTAATGTTTTACTTATTCACTGTCACACATTTGCTATGTGCTGCACATGCAATCTTTACAATGTCTTTATGTCAGTATTTTTTCTTTGTATTGCTAAGTGCATTTATTACTTGTTATTATCTTTGCCAATATAGGCAGAATTGTGGCTGAAAAGGGTTTTGGGAGCAGTTCACTTTCCTGTTTACCAAAGTATAAATAAATATGAAATAGAAAAAAGGGGAGTGAAAAACATGACAGACATAATTAAGGAAGTAGTAAAGCACATTTTAATTCTGCATCACACTGAAGGCATTGGAAAGTAGCAGGCAGACTTAATTTGATGTGCAACTTCTTGTCACCTGTAGAAGTACAGCAAGGATCATTTACTGCAGTGATAGTTTTCACACCTCAGCATGAAAGAATTTTAGAGCTACAAAAGGTTCTCTTTATAAAAGCCTGCTATTTACCTAATTTCTTTTGCTGGATGTAGCTAATAGCTATTTATAGCATAGAACAAGCTCCAACAGACACATAAATGAGGCTCAGTCAGAGAAACATAGAAGTAGCTCTGTTACAGAAGGTGTGTTTAGATGACAGTGCTTCACTGTCCTGCCATTCTGTCTTAATGGCATGAGAAAATAACACCACTTCCTTATGTCTAGCATGACTCATATAAAGAGGACTTGAAATGTATTCTGGGAAGAAGTAATGAAAGCAAGAAAACAAGATCACATTGCCAAGTCAGGCCCATCATCTGCTATCTTGGTGGAAACACATTAAAATTGTAAAAGAAGCACTTTGAGTGATTATGAGGCATTAAAATAGCTCAGAAAAGAAAGTTACAATGAAAATACATTTTAGCTCTAAGATGGAGTTTTCCTTTAACCCAGCAATGTACATACTAAGAAAAGTTAAACAAATAAAATCAAATCCTTAATTTATATAGTCTTAAATTTACCAATTATATTGCTTATAATTTAATGAAATTCTCTTACAGAAAGTATTTGTTTAACATTTATAAATACATTTATAAGTTTAGCTAAATGATGTATATTTAGTCTTTCACTGTAAATATAGTAAAACACTAAAACTAACCATTCATGTTCTTTATTATGAAAATGTTTTAGCTTAAAATATGAATGCATATTTATGTATGTTTTGAAGCTTAATGTCCATTACAAATCTTTTACTTAAAGGGTAAATACATTGTTTTAGAAAATAAAAGTCTTGCAATCAGAAAAGAAAAGTCACTTGTTTTTAAACTTTTTTAATTTTAGAAGCAGTTTTCCAGAAATTCAGCTCACTCTGTCTCTTTAGGGTATACTGTTCCAATCCATCTCTTCAGTATTATGAAAAGTTTTACTTTTGTTGACAAAAGTGGATGCTTCATCCAGTCTGCCAAATATTTTAGTTCCTTCAGAAAGAAATAATTTGATCTTTGCAGGAAATACCAAAGTTACTTTAATATTGTTCTTTTTAAGTTCCTTGATCAGTGGTAAGCAAGATTTTCTTTTACTCATTACTGTACTGGAATAATCATTGTCAAATCTGGGTACATGTTTACCTATTTTAATAGGTAGGCTGGAACATGCTGTTTTTAATATTTGATCTGTTTTCTAAGCTGGACATAAACTAAACTATAATTGAATATGGAGGTGGAGTCTTACTTATTCAAAGGTCCTCTCAAAGATCTATGTGCTCTTTCAATTACAGTAGACAATGTTCTGGTAGAGTTAATGTTTTACGAAGCCAGTTTTTTAAGAATATTTTTATATTGCTTCTCCCAAACTTATCAGGTATACCATAAACTCTAATATTATTTTATCTCAGTATATTTTCTAAATCATTAGTGTTATGAGTCAGTTATTTTGTTTTAAAAGAAATTCAGTGTGAGACTCACCTGCAGTTATTCTCCCTTCATGATTATTTGAAGCTTCTTCCATACTGATGATTTGTGCACTTAGTTGTTTCATAAGAATTTCTAAACATTTCATCTTCTTTCTGGTCTTTTCATCGAAACTTTCTATTTTGGTATCCAGTTTGATCATTTAAAGTAATACATTTTGCATGCTAGATATTAGCAACTAAATGTATTTTTAACACAAGAATCTAGAGTACCATTTCTTGAGTGGCTCATGTTGACGTTTCTTCTCTCTTAACCAAGGAGTGGAAATTCTGACAGGAAATGTGTAGCTTTTGAAGAACTTGAAGCTATAAACCTTTTCTTTGACAATTGTTGAATAAAATTAGCTAACAAGTATCTCCAAAAATTTTTTACTATATTTTTTATCAGAAAAAAAAATTTCAGTCACAGAACTTTCACCAGTTGCTGCTCTCAGATAGCCATATTGACCACACACTCCTATAAGGTGAATTTATAAGTGCCAATTCACAATTCCTAGTTACAATATAATTTTTTTTGGGTATATACATTTCAACTACAGAAAAAATCACTTTCATGGGTAAATAAATAGTTTTAGTTTATGTGTTTGTGTGTGTGTGTGTGTGTGTGTGTGTGTGTGTGTGTGTGTGTGTGTGTGTGTGTGTATATATATATATATATATATATATATATATATATATATATATATATATAAAACACCATAATTTATGATTTACATATGATATATTTGCTTCCATGAGAAAAAGCAATATTTGCATGTTTGTTGTGAACTGAATTTAAACACATTGTCAGGGGGGATGCTGTGACATTATAATAGTAAAGTTATTACATGAAAACCAATTATGGTTTGTGTTTTCCCCATGTTAACAAAATATATCAAATACTAGTTTTAGGTGCTTCTGATTTTGTATAATACCATTCAATGTGAAGAAGTCACAAAATTGTCCACAAAATCTATGATGAATCAAGTGGTCTCTAATATATGGGCTCTCATTCCACTTCACAAATAACCACTTTCTGATTTTGTATATGTTTTCTGTTTGACTATGGTCACTGGAAGAGAATAATGGTCTCTGTAATATATTTTAACTCACTCAAGCCATGAAAGATATTCGGTATTATTTGTATTGCTAATTATGCAATTAAACATATGTTTTTATATTTCTGCAAATGACTCAATAAACATGCACTTATAGAGGAATTACATATTGTCATGTGAAAGCTTATGGCTGGTTAACAGTTATAACAATATAGGTTTAGCCTGTATAGTTTACAAGATATGGAAAATTTTGAAAATGTTGAAAACTATGACTTGGGGGTTGTGTGCATTATAATATATTACAGTATTTATGGAAAAGACTATTAATGCACTATTATCAATGTAAAGAATAGTTCTTACGGATTACATTGCTATTTGCACAGTTTTAATAGCTTTTATTGTTCACAAAATAGTTACATTTATTTTTCAGAAAATGCTCTGTAGTGCAAGATGTGTGTAGGCTGCTAGAGGTGTTGACATTCCACACCAGATAGGTGATAATGTATTAACTTGTTGGTCTGCAACACTTGTACTGCTCCTTGACAAGCCATATTAGCATTCATTTATCTATTATCAGGAAACTGTAAAGAGCTTTGCATTCACAACTAAAGATAGACACTCTTTAACTATGCATATCTCTGATGTTTGATTGTGATCAGATTGAAAGAAATAATGGCCACAATAATGTATTTTAATTTGTTGCTCTCACAGATATGCTTTGCCCTTTGGCAAGCCAATATTAAAGATCATTTGACTGTGATCAAGTAAATGTAATTTTCCATGCTTCCTACATAGCTTGTTTCCTACCCTCCAAAAAGATATATACATTCTGACTCTGTAGATCTCTGATGTTTGACTGTGATCAAAATAAAAGAAATAGCAGTCACAGTAATGTATTTTAACTTGTTGCTATCACATGCATGCACTTTCCTTCCTGACATGTCATGTTAATGATTGTTAAAAAATAATCATATACATTTAAATAGAATGCTTCTTGCCTTAACACATAGTCTACTTTCCAAAAGATACTACTTTCTGTCTGTGTATACCTTTGGTACTTGACAATGATAAAAGTGAAAGAAAAGATAGCCACAGTAATGCATGTTAACATTCTGCTTCACACACGTGCACTTCTCCTCCCTGATAAACCATATTAGTGACTGTTTAACACTGACCAACTAAATATAATTTCATTTGCCTTCACAGACAGCCTTCCTCCTCACCTCCTAAGGCTTGCCATTTCCTGACTGCCTACACCTCTGGCATTTGACTATTAGAAAAGTAAAATAAATAAATTGCCATAATAAATTATTCATTTTGATGTTGTCACTTAGGCAACGATCCTTCCAATGAGTTGTAGTGATGCTTACTTACCTGGGATCATGTAACTTAACTCTTGGTTTCAGACATAGTCTCCCTCCTCAACTACTTAACTGTTGGTTTCAGACACAGTCTCTATCCTCAAATACTTTCTGATATATATATATATATATATATATATATATATATATATATATATATATATATATATACATACATATACATAAATATATACATATATATATATATATATATATATATATACATACATATATATATATATATATATATATATATATATATATATATATATACACATACATACATATATATCTATATATATATATATATATATATATATATATATATATCTACACACACACACACACACACACACACACACACACACACACACACACACACACACACACACACACACACGGAGCTCTTATATCAGTGATGAAATGTATTTATCACTACCCACTAGATAAACTGCTGTTCTATTAATATTATTTTTTAAAGTTCCTCAATACAAACAATCCTTAAAGACTGAAGTGTCTGTTTCCTATAACCTCTAGTAAAATTATTAGAGATCACTAGGTAAGCTCTGACATCAAATGGATTATGCAAGTGGTGACAGTGCTTAACTGATATAATGAAAGCAATGGATTCATTGCTAATAAGGTAACAATTATCAGGTAGTTATGGAGTGTTGCTATATGAAAGAATGGAAGAGGGGACTGCATGATAGCAGGTAGCATGACATTTTACTTTTGTATTTGCTTTTCATTATTATTTTAATTATTTCTGTAAGAATGTCATTGCCACACTTCTTATATAAATGAATTCATTATTAAAGTTTTCTGTGGGCATGAAAGTATTTTGAACCATATTTTTATCATTTTAAAATTAAAGCAAGTACAAAACAAGCAAGTTGCATTGGGACTGTAAGTTTTGCCCTTGTCTGTGGGTAATAAGATAACAGTCCCTACTTTAGGCATTTATTTTCCCATTAAATTTGCTTTTGAATTACTCCAAAACACCATAACTTATCAGAAACTGTAATGAAAGCATAGTAGCATTTAGAGAAACACAAACTGACCATGGCACATGGCACAGTTTGAGAAACATATTTCAATAACTGAAATATTATGACAAAACGTTAAGCAAACAAACCATTGTGAGTTTTTTTTTCTCGGAAGAACATCTATACAGATCCCAAGAAGTCAGAACCAGTTAAGACTGCTGTCATACCTCTCATCCTCTTAGACCAGGAAATCTGGACATGGCAATAAATAATGGGGGAACAAAGGCCCAAAATTAGGGACAATTTTAAAATAATGCCTTAACAGACTTGGAAAGTTGATAGAATAACAGGTTTTGCATTAGCATGAATTTTCTGAAGGGTATGAAGTCTAAAACTGAAATGTCTATTAATATTTTCTTATGTCACTCCTCAACAACTTGCCAATAATTTGCAAGAAAGCAAAAAGTTTCTGAGGAACAGACTAAAAATATAAGGCAATAATCTGGACATTCTGTGAAAATCTGGACAGCTGAGAGGTATGTGCACTGCCATCTACAAATTCTAAGTTTTTTTTTAAGGTATGGCAAATTACACAATAAGGAAGCAGTTATTATTACTGTTTCTGAGTACTGTTTTTCCAACAATTTCTTGGTTGGTGTGCCATCTGTGTGCAGTTTATATATTGTCCCTGTGCCCATCAGTTTTCATTGGGTGCTCTTATTTCTTACCACATCCCAGAGACATGCTGTAACTGAATTCTCCAAATTTGTGCAAACAAACCAAAGAGTAGGTTAAGTGCTTGAAAAGGAAACCAAATAAACAAAAATAGAATATTCCACAAAAAGTCCCTGACAAAATTTAATTATTTAGCATTTTCATTCCTATTATAAGAATTCTCTAAATTGTCTGTAGTGGGTTTGACATAGTTCAGGATTAGTTTCATTGCTTACATCCACTCTAGCTCCTCTATGGACCTGAATTGGATGAAGAGGACTATCACAGAATGAATAAATCAATGAAAAAATGAGCAAATGAATGAATGAATAAAATTGAAGTGCACATTTTATCCAGAATTTGTTTCTCTCCAATCATTGAGTCTGAAAACTCTCACACAGAAGGATATTCTGTGGCTTCAGACTGAGAATCTTAGTGTATCATTATTAGAATTAAAATAGTTTAAATCAACTGATGCTATATCTTGATTTCATTAAAAATACTCATCTTCTTGTCACAAGCCAGTTTGGATTAGAAGATATTCTGACTTGCAAGCATTATGACCGCCATAACCTATACCATATGTCAACAGAGGGTCTATATTAATTCACCGAAAGACGTATTTCACGAATATGTCTTCATTGATCACCAGCTGCCGAAATTCACTTCAGTGAACTATGGAATTTTTCCCACAGTTCAAAAACACTTGGCCATCACCTCAGCTTTTCCCTTTTCATCACTGTACTGCAATCTTAGAGTTAGTATATATAGTTAGGGGGTGTGGGGGAAGCAGTCCCCCATGTTGGGGGGTGTGGGGCGCAAAGCCCCCAACTTGGGTGGATTTGATTTAGTGCATTGTGTGTTCTGGACAGTTGGTGGGTGAGTATTTCTGAACCATGGGGAAAATTCCACGATTTGCTGAACTGAATTTTGGTCACTGGTGATCGATAAAGATGTATTTGCGGAATATGTCTTTCCACGAATTTATATAGACCTCTCAATAGATCATGCACTGGTGTAGAAATATGTTACTCTCAAAGTGAAAAAAGCATTAAGAATAGTTCTGGACTGTTATTACCTACAGCTATATATTTATGGACTCTGATACCATTTCACAAGACAGTTATTTGTAAGAGCCCAAGATCTAACTCATTCCTAAAAAAGACAAATATTAATATTCCAATTCATTGTTTTGTGCTGCATAGAAATGGGAGGGGGACTTATTCATGTCCAGATAGTCACATATTCATGAGCAAGTAGCTAGTAGGGAATTCTAAGTGGCAGTGTAAGGCAGTAAATGTATAGCATTAAAAATAGTTCCCAAAACCATCACAGTAGATGAAATACAAACAGAAGCAAGTGATCATTTAGACTTATAATAAGCAAAGGACTTTTGTCCAATGACTGTATGATCTAAAGTCAATGGTGACATACCAGAAGAAGTTTACTGCTTGTCAGCATAACTTGTCTTTGCAGATAGCATACTCATATTGGATCAAACCAAAATAATGATGTCTCCATTATTATAAACTAGAGATTTGTAGGCCACACTTAAAACACAAAAAGGGATAGTAACCGTAAAGATGCTGATAAGAGAATAGAATTTGGTTTCTAAATATTCTGGTGGTTCAATTTCTATTAGTGCAAAGCAGTGATTCACGTTGTTTTGGTCTTTAAAATTTCTTTGTGGCTGTGCAACAATGGAGTTAGTAATACACCGTATGCAGGGGGTATGGAAAGAAGGCCTTCCCCCTGTGATGTGTACAGGGCTTGCTCCCTGCAAAAAATGCATTTTTTGTCATCTGTCTCTGGATTAACCATCATTCAGTTGCACCTTGTTGATATGTAGCAAATCCATTGCAGATATCTGTGGAACTTTGCTTAAGATGACCATTTTCTACTTATAATTGACAGCTGCCAACATTATACAGACCCATTTGCTCACACTTTTGCAAGTACAGTCATTGCAGCCATGGAAAAATATTTTCATTATTTGGCATATGTTATGTCTTAACTCATCCACTCCAATGGAACTCAGGAAGTTTGCACTGTAACTTCCATTGAGCAAAGCCTAAGCCTTTTGACAGAATCAAATCATGTCCTCACATTTCAAACAAATGTTCACATATCTAGAACCATAGGGATTATGAAATAAGTATAAATGGCAAACTCTTCACCAAAAACTATTTTTGTAGTAGCAGTATTCTTCATGTTCTATGTCATAAACAGAATTTTATAAGTCACAGTAAACACAGTAGCAATTATATTTGTAATATTTTGTAAACAAATAATATCTCAGCAACCATTCAAGTTATGGACCTCCTGTCAGCAACAGTTTATTCATCTAATAGAGAGCTTTCATATGAGGCTAAGGAGTTCTGTTTGTGTTACTTGGTTGTTGAGATATTTAGAAAAATGTGACAATTATATCTATGTAAATTAATATCACAAAAACAACAGTTAATATCTATTTACCTGCATTAGACAGAGGTCAAATATTAATGCAGTTGAGTTTGCCATTGTGTAAGCTTTAAGATGAAATATTTTAAAACTTTGTATATAACATTGTTTTGAAATTATTGATGCAAATATGAACAAGCAATTGATGCCTACAGGCATCAGTAGGAGTTAACTGCAGATGTATTTGGAGGCGTCAGTCAGATGTAATGAGTTAAGAACTATAATTCACTGCTATTGAAAGAATAGCATTTTGCAAATTTTGCTAGATATTTGAGATTCATACACGGTTTAATATGCAGAAAAATAACATCTTCATGATTACAGGCCAGCAGGCATCTTGAAAGGTTAATCTAAACATCAGGGAAAATTGCACCGTTGTGCTGCCCAGTATTTCTCTATGCATAGAAATAAAACCCAAAATGGACTTGCAAAATAATGACATAACCTGGAAACACTATATGTAAACATTTTTATGAAAGTACAGGGCAACTCCACACAGTACTGCAGGAACCCATCTGGGCAGACTTTGTCAAAGACTGGCTTTAAGAATAAATGTGTTCCATATGGTTAGACATAGGCAGGTAATGCTCACCACTAAAAGAAGCCATGATGCTATGAAGAATATTAGATAAAAGCTAATGATAAAAACAGACAATGTATTCAAAATAAAGTCATAATTATTAACTTTTAAAAGAAAGGAGACCCACAGAAAAGACTCCATGCTTTTCTACAGAACTATGCTGTTTAACCAAACAATTTTAACAAAATGTAAACAAGCAGCAACAGCTATGTTTTCGAGTTCTAATAACCCTTTCTCAATGCTAAATACAAAGTGTTACTTCTGTCAAGGTTAATTCATATAAATAGCTAGCGTATCAACAGTAGTTAACAGATCATGACAGTTTAAAATTTCATATGACACTTTTAAAATCATACAGCTCGGTATAACAAACATTAAAACTTTGAATCGTAAAATTTTACTTTTTTAGAAAATAATTTTGTAGATACTTTCTAGATGAAATGACCAATATGTCTAAAGATTTTCAGGCTAGAAGATATGATGAAAAATTAATTAATGAAGCTATGCCATATATAATAGCTGAACATGGTAACCATGGCCAACCTTATTTTTCTAATATAAATAATGTAGTCATGAGAGATGAACATAAACATAAGTTGGTTTTATAACTAAATATAATAGGCACACTCTATGATTAAAAAAGTGATACAAAAAATTTGGGCCATTTTACTGTCCAACCCTGTTGTCAGGAAAGGTGTTGGTGAGCTACCACACTTCATTTTTAAGAAAGAAAAGACCTTGAAGCAACAACTCTGTTTAAACACTTAGTCTTAGATAATTCTCATAGTTGTAATGTCAATAGAAAGGGTACTATCCCTTATCATAATTGCGGTTATTTCAGTGAGATTAATACAGATCTGGTTTTCGTACATCCTATTAATAAACAACCTTTTATTTTTAATGTATTTGCTACACGTTCCACAGATAATATTATTTACCTTGCTAATTTTGCTAAATGTGTGTATTGTCTATCTTGCCAAGTGCCGGAGAAGTGTTTCATTTTATGTCGGGAAAACCAACCGGATGCTAAAGGAATGTATTTTATAACATATGAGCAATGTGCGATTGATGAAGGTACACAATGCACTCAGCATATTAAGACATCCTGGGCACTGTTTTGTTTTCATGGTTTTATATGTTCAATCCTTGCATAACAGATGTGGTGATATATGACTCCGGACTGAACTAAGTGAAGTAAGATGGATTGCCGACCTGCAGGTGGATCAGCCTCTAGGTTTAAGTGGCATGTTGTCTTTAAAACCAGTCTTGAGGGGGCATAGGCTCATAACTTGATTTTTATTGGATGATTTGTGGGGAAGTCTTAGCCAGTTATTCCTGGTCTAGGGGTGTTGGCTGAATTGTTTACTTTTATTGGTTGAATGTTGGTTTTTGAATGATGAGGTAATTGTGAGTTTATGGATCTGATGAAGCATTTCAGCTTGAAAGTGCTTATCCGTTTAGTTTAATAAATGCTTGTTTGATATGCCATGGTGGATCAAGTGGGTTGTTTTAGTATTCTATTTTTTTGCTACCACTGAGGACCTTAGGTGTTTCTGTGGTTGGCTTTTCTGTTTTGATCAAAACAGAGATAGCTGAATACAGATGGATAAACATTTTCAGGGCTGATACTCCATTAGGGCTTAATGCTATGAAAATCATTAAACATAATCTAAAATTCAAAAGTGACATTTTGTGATTTTAAGTTTTAATGTTTGTTATACCAGGCTGTATGATTTTAAAAGTGTCATATGAAATTTTAAACTGTCATGTGATCTGTTAACTACATTTCATACACTGGCTATTTTTATGAATTAACCTTGACAGAAGTAACACTTTGTATTTAGCATTGAGAAAAAGATATCAGAACTCAAAAGTGTTGCTATTGTTATTGCTGCTCATTTGCAGTTTGTTATTAAAGTGATCTTAGACAATTTGAGCCCCTTAGTTGTACTACGGCCTGTTATATTCACGTAGCGCATGTAAATACATGGATGTTTATACATATCTTAGGCACACACCACTGTCATATTCAATAGTTACCTTCAGTGTTATACTTTCAGGCAATAATAACTAACATTGGTTTGCTTACTTACTTTTGCTGATTGGACAAAACATTGCTTAAGACAGAACATTTAACAGCTCACTCAGGAAGCTGAATATTTCAGAGCAGAACTCTTCCAGTTAATATTATCATCATATTCAGAATTGTTCCAGTAAATAATTTGCAATTGCTCGGCTTTGAGCATATATTTAACAGCAGTAATAATGCTTGGGTGTATGCCAAATCAATTATATTCACATATCTTCAAGATAAACACAAGTAAGAATCAATTATTGGAAGCAGACCTATTATAATGGAAATGTGTGTCTTTGCAATATCCTCCATATTAAATCATTTCAATTGTGCTGTGAAAAAAAACTCTTAAAAATATTAACACTATGGCTTAAATTTACTGATCCCTGAACTTTGAGGCTTATAAGATATTACAAACCGAGGACTTAGATTTATGTGAATAAATTCACCTTGTGGAAGGCTTTTCTGAAGGCTGTAGAAGTATTTCATACAGAAAGCATGCTTTGCTAACAGGTCACACAGACCAACAAGTAGAAGAAAGGAAAGCAGTTTCAAGACCAATGCAATGGTACCATGATTCACAGATGAGGGCATCATGGAGTCTGTGTTTCCTGAGTTTGAAATGTTCGAGTGCAGAATTGTAGAAATGCATTGCATTGGTAACAGATGATAAGGCCATTTGTTCTGCTTGTATAATTCATTTTCAGTAATAATTTCCTTTTAGGTTAACCTTTTTGTAGTATCCATGTTCCAGTGCTTATTTTAATGGTGGCTTTAGAGTTACTAGAGTTTGTTTATTTAATCAGGGAGAAAGAGCACAGCATCCATTATATTTATGGTTCTTAGGAATGCCACTGTTTGGAACTTTATACCAATGGAAATAGGAGACGGCATAGATTAGAGTAAGTGTTTGATCATCAGTACATGCTTACTTTATATTTGAATAGCTCTGTTTAAATCATAAATAGTAACTATGGTTACTACCTGTAATGAAATTGCTAGCATTTGTTCATGAATCTGCAACATTCTGCAAGGGGATGTAATATAGCAATAACCCATGGGTGTATTATTTAAGTTATTTTTGTTAAACTCATTTAACATAATGGGTTTAACATCAGAGACAGCCTGCACGTTTTGGGGGGATCATGGTATAATTTGCATTTGACCATAAACCACAAATATAAGAAAAAAGAATGAACGTGCCACCTCTTGCTCTCAAATATTTAGATAACTAAAACACTCGTAGTACAAACAGCAGTTTAGGTGGAAGCTTGGTAGCTCTTACAAGAACTGTTGAGCTGTTACAAACAGCAGTTTAAATTGAAGCTTGCTAAAACTGTTGAGCTGTTGACAGCAGCTGAAACATTCTTGATACAAACAGCAGTTAGAGTACAAGTTTGCTGGCTCTTACAAGAACTGTTGGGCTGGTAAGAAACAGCTGAAGCACTCAATATAAACAGCAGTTTAAGATGAAACTTGCTAGCTCTTACAGGAACTGTTGAGCTGTTAAATACAGCTGAAGCACTCTTGATAAACAGCAGTTTAAGTTGAAGCTTACCAGCTCTTACAAGAACTGTTGAGCTGTTAAAAACAACTAAAGCACTCTTGATACAAACAGCGATCTAAGTAGGAGCTTCCCAGTTCTAATTAGACTGTTAAAAACTCTTTATATATAAAACAAATAGTAAAACAAACAGTAAAATACAGGATAAGCACTTCCGGTTATGCTTAACCTTCTTCAGATCCTGTTAGAAATAAGAAAAACTTCTTTTTTATATACAAAGCAGTTGCCTCTCCCATTCTGAAGACATAATTCCTTAAAGTGAAAGCTTAGATTGTATTCACTTTTTATTTCTCAGGCCTCACTCTTTTAATATAGGTTTTAGGGGTACTACCCCACTCAGTCCTGGGGGATGATCTATTCTCAGATCCATAATCCACCTTGCTTCTTCAGCTTCCATTCTATTAATTAGGTCACCACCTCGTATACTTTCTTTTATGTTCGATAAAGCCATAAATCTAAAAGAGTGGTTCTCAAATCTAGAGATATGTTGGTAGAGAGAATTAGTTTCTACCTTGTTTCTTATATCACATATGTGGTGAAGAATACGTTCCTTGAATTTTCTGTTCATTTTGCCTATATAATAAGCTGTGCAGATACTACAGGTTGCAACATATACTAGGTTCCTGCTATTGCAATTCACTAGCCCTTGGAAAGTATATATCTTATTTGTTACAGGATGTATAAATATATCTTGTGTGTTAATCCAAGCACATGCTTTACAGAAACCACATTTGCATGTACCTCTGTTAGGCTTTGTAGGAGCAGCCTGAATTATATCATTTCTCATCTCTATTTCATCTTTATGGAATAAAAGCCTCTTTAGATTCTTTTTGTTCTTAAATGCAAAGCTGTTTTTTTCTACTACCAGTTCTTTAATTCTAATATCTGAAGTTAAAATCGGCCAATATTGTCTAATACTTTCTAATAGTGCCACATATAGCTGCATTGTCTGTGCTATATGTGATTGTACACCTTACTTTGTGTTCTTTGGAGCAGCTTTCTTTATCCTGCTTCATCTCTCGTTCACTCCTTTTAGAATAACGAGGTCTACCTTTATGTTCACGTATTCCCAATATTTGCTCTTTGCCTTTAGAATTTTCTTTTTCTTTTTTTCTTTATACCCTCTTTCCATGAAGTTATTCAACAGTTTCTCATGTTCCATCAAATAAACATCTTCATTTGCACAAAGTTTCGATACTCGTACTGCTTGATTGTCCACTATATTGTGGAAAATATGTCTAGGATGCATACTTGAGTAGTGTAGCATATGAATACACCACATAGGTTTTCTGTATATCATTGTTTCAATACCTTTTACAGGATCTCAACTCAATTTCACATCCAAAAATTCTATTTCATGACGTGAGCTTTTAACCTAAACCACAGATATGGGATGCTATTCTGGTCTCATTTTACTGTTACTGCAAATGTGTCACGTTTTGCACCCATTATGTTATCTATCCCTGCCTACATGGATAATACTTATGAAATACAGTCTGCTTTTGTTGTTATTAAAACATTTCTGGCTTTTTCTTTTTTTTCCTCCTCCATGTTCTGGGTACTTGAACTTCCTACCTATGCCCTGAGTTAATGGAAGTTTTGTTCTACCCTTGGCACTGTATCACCTTCAGCTGATCTTGCACTTGGAAAGTCTAAGTTTTTTGGAACTTCCCTTTATTACATTCCATGTGCTGTACATTTCTAATGTTCAGTTAATACATCTGAAATATCTCTCTCACTTCTTATACACATTCTCAGTTAATGCATCTGACATCTGTGTCTCCTCTTGTGCATGATTATAGTGTCATGAACATCATTGTCTTTACTGGCTTCTAGCCTCTCCTTTGTTCCTTATTCTTTCTCTTCCGTCTCCTTCCTTCTCATGTTTCAAATGTTTAATAGAGAATGTGACACTTTTTTAAGATGTTATAATTTAGTAGCTCTCATTTTAAGTACATTTAGTATTGAGTGAATCATTCAGCCTTATGTTTTTAGTGGCTTGTAACCCAAGATGACAAAACATTTATATCTAGTGTAGTTTTAATGTCAGCACCCTGTGTAACCTTTTTAACATGATATAAGGCAAGTAAATGAAAATGTTTAACATTTACACTGACCTCAGAATGTTTGCAAAATGCATTTTTTTCTGTCTGGTCTTAATGACATGTAGGTGTTTATAAATTTATTATGCCACCCTCCAAGATATCCCACCAACATAGAAAGCATCACAGCTGTCACAAAGTACCACATAAACCAAAAGGTTTGATATAGTCATAACATGAACTGAAGTGAATAGTCTATAAACATTAACATTATTTTTGAAATACAGGTGCGATACAAATTTGAAAATGTCTTTGCAAAGTACTCTAGATGGGAGAAACACAGATTTGAAATTGTGTTTTCAAATGTAGGTGAGAATAAAACACTGAAATCATGTTTACGTTATCTGAAATTTCAGCTTTGAAACATTCTTTCCAAAATAATTTAGGTGGGAACAAAATTGGTATAAGAATGAAGACTCCAACAGGAACATATCCTTGTGGGCTTTGTAAATGCATCTATTCAGGTTCAAGTGTTACAATACATCTGTGATTTAGGAAGAGAGTTATTTAAAGTTATTTGCAGAGTGCTTTTGTCATTCTGATGAAGCCTTATTACTAAAAGATGAAAGCACTGAATTTATTTGAAGTCAAGTCATTTGCTTTTTCAGAGTGCACTGCTTAGTCACTTTGTTCTTTTAATTTTTTATTTAGTTATACATGCAGGCAGTTGATCCTTTTCATGTATTCCATTAGTCGTTTTAGCATTATATAGAATTATTTCACTTTTACTTGCAGTGCTTTATAGTTTTATTTGGTTTAGACTATCCATACTAATGAGCAAATATATTGCTTTCAGTTGTTGCTGCACATATTTACTCATATCATATAGCTGAAACACCTGATGTTCATAAGGGTTATTTGCATATATCCCATGTGCCTCTGATTTAGGAGGTTTGGGAGGTTACTCAGTGGAAGTTCTAGCTTTGTTGGAGTTTTTATTTAGTTTTTCTGATTGGTTCTTCTGTGTGACCTTCTCACTCTTTGTTTAAGTATTGGGAAATAGACATAAGTGTACTGGCTCAACTATGCCATTTATCAGGATATTAAAATATGGCAGCAAATGAGGCATGTCTCTAGTATGCTGTTTTGTAATCTATCCACCTCTCACTCTTTCTTTCTGTCTCTCTTTTTTTGTAAATACATTGGCAGAGTTAAAACGATTGTTAATTTATCAGCATGATAAGGGAAATGGTTAGTGCTAAACAGATAGCTGAATTCTCCTTTCTGTTTAAGTTGAAAGAGAAGAAATTGCATATTTTTCTACAAAACTAGAAGGTTTTGCACCTTATGCATCATGTTTTAGGTTACACAAAAGAAATAAATAAGGCTTTTTCTGTTAGAGTAAACTAATGCAGTCTTCCATAACTGTTCACTCATGAGAAAGAGCTATGTCAGTCCCATTTGCCTAAATGTATATCATGGCATGAATTGTGGCTCCTCACCCTATTTCCTGTGCATACCTGAGAGACCATCAGCTAGTAGATGGACAGAGTAATAAGCAAATTTTGACCTAGAAAAGAAAATCTTACAGGATGTTCAAGTTACAGCCACATAACTCCCTGAGCAGTAAATGGACATCTGCAGAGAGGAGTGATTACATCTTCATGCATCTGCATACACTGAGTACTTCCCTCATTTATGTTAATTACTGAAGCTTGAATTAGTGACAGTGGTCTCTGTGGCTGCGGTGGTGCAGCAGTTAGCATTGTCACCTCACAGCAAGACGTTCTCTGGTTCGATTCTCAGCTGGAGTGCCTTCTGTGTGGAGTCTGTATTTCCTCCCTGTGATCGAATGAGTGTTAAAGTCAGTAGGTGCATGTGTGTGGCTTCTATGAAGGTTGGGCTCTGGGCTGGCAACTCAAAAGCATAAAAACTCCACTGCCAATTGATCTGTGGACCAGTGATCTGCTGTGGTGACCCCTAACATGAGAAGCCAAAAGACAATTTGGTCTCTGTGATAGATGGGTGCACAGGCCTTATGTCCTTCCTCATCATTATCAAATAATATGAGGTATAGGGATTATAGAGCCTAAATCCATAAGCCTGGATTTCTTTTTTTAACAATGAGCAAGACCAACAATGTATCCCTAATCATATTTGTTATTATAATCTCCCCCACAGGTACATTGTCTATCCTGAAACAAGTGATACAACAAGTTTTATTAATCCTGAAAGAATGGAGTTGCTGGGCCTTACTGTAATATGACAGTGGCTGTAAAAACTGACTCCATTAAAAACACAACTTTCTTCATAAGGGTGTGTTGTACATTCTGGCATTTTTGTGCATGCTTTGCACAGTGTGCCACCTAGATGCAACACGAGTTGGGATTGCTTTGTACAAGTGTGTCCCATGTAAAAAAAACATTACACTAGGGTGTTTCATGGTGCGGGATATTATTAAACAAATAACCTTTAGTCATATTGGAGGGAGATCAACATTTTTTGTGCCTTTTGGCTTTGCTCATTACATTTTACAATCAGAGTAACAGCTGCATTAATGATGTGTCTATGGGAGCATCAGTAAGCAAATGTGATGCCATTGTATGTTACATGTTGAACATGCATTAATTATACAGCTTTTCAAAGGAAACACATGGCAGTATGTGGTAAATGTGGCTTGTTTGTTTCAGCATCCCAAATTCTGTATCCAGAGTGAGTTTTTCACAATGCGGGTAGCACAAGGAATGTTCACACCTCTATTCAACAAAGTCATGAGTTGGTTGGGTGGTAGCCATTGTTCTTCCTTTATGCTACCATTCAACATTGCTGAGGTTAATGATTGCATGCCATTTGTGTACCCAAAGCCATGCATGTTCCTTGGTTTGCTGTTGGATTCCATTCTATCCTTAATAGTGCATACTGAGAATAAAAAAAAACAGATGATAAAGTTTTCCAGCAACTGAAATGCAAGATTTCTCACCTTCTTTTTCTGGGGCATAGGAAGTCATTTATCAAAACCATCCTGTCATCTAATCTGGAATATCCCTGCTGCTCACTGCCATACACTCTTGTTACAATCCAGGCTTGCTTCAGACTACATTCAGCAATGAGTGGAAATTCATTTACCATAGAAAGCCATCACTGTTTAATAAAGTAACTGGTTACCAGTTATAGGCAAGGCTATTCAATTGCTATCTACCTTCTGATACAGGTTAGTCATACAATATGGGTATCCTTCACTTTCCTGTAGACTTATAGTAAGATCCACTTCATATAACTTAAGATGTAATAATGGAAGTAATATAAACATCAAAAGACCCACATTTATTACTAGGTAGAGAGAGAAAGCATTGTCTAAGCTAGGACTTGCCTACTTAAAATAACCTTCCTTTAGAGGTAACGACAAACGCATCCATTTCAAGATAAGCTCAAATGTTAGGAATGTAAATGCAGATGTTTTATAGATTCAGCAGGATATAGTCTGTATCATAGATTGCTACCCAAATTAGGGATTTACAGTCTAATAATTGTGTTTGCATATATTGTAAATTGTTGAAATGTTAAATTGTTCTCTTATTTTTAGATTTTTTGTCTGCATTCCCTGAATTTTCAATGTCATGGTTTTAGGTCTTTCTTAATCTCTGTAAAATAATTTAATCATTTGACAATACATCTTTTATAACTCTGTGTATTATGCAGAGGTGGGCAAGCCCTTGATTTTAGAAGGTGTCAATCCAGATCTGAGCCAAAGGTCTGGCTTGGCTCTTAGAGCCCATTAAGAGCCCAAGTCTGGATTCATAAAATGGAGAACAAAACTGCAGCAATTAAACCCAAATCACACAAGCATGCACATACCAGCTATGCTTAAATGCATGCCACCATATCTTTGAATATATTGATTGACGAAATCTAGCTGCTGATACAAATATAGTGATGTAATATGTTCAGGCAAAATAGCTAGGTTTATCCTATCCAGTTCCCAGACCTGGCATCCCCGCAACCATAGTTCTCAATGTCTTTGAACAAAAATCAGGGAAAAAGCAAAAATAATCGGTGAGCAAAGGACCAAACACCATGATATTTCTTTTAAGTATAACTCTAATTCACTTACAAAGTTAATAGAACAACAGGTTTTGTATCAACATGCATTTTCTGAACAATAAGAAATATCAAACTCTAATGGGTGGCATTCTTGACTGACTGTAGTGATTTACCAGAAAATCAAATATTTTACAAGGGGCAGGCCAGTGGCGGCTCGTGCTGTTGGACTGCAGGACTGCAGACCCCCAGCTGTACAAAAAACAGGAAAAACAAAATAAAAAAATTGTAACGAGTCCTGGAACTCCACGCATTCATGCTCGGAACTCAAATCTGGACTGCTGTTTAACCAGTCCGGATTCGGAAAGAAGGCATCAGTCTACACATGCCCCAGAATTCTATGTGGTTACAACTGCTGACTTAGGAAGCAGAGCATTTCAGAGCAGAACTCTTCCAGTTAATATTATCATCATATTCAGAATTGTTCCAGTAAATAATCTGCAATTGCTCAGCTTTGAGCATATATTTAACAACAATAATAATGCTTGGGTGTCTGCCAAGTCAATTATATTGATATATCTCCAAGATAAACACAAGTAAGAATCAGTTATTGGAAGCAGACCTATTGTGACAGAAACTTGTGTTTTTACAATATCCTCCATATTAAAACATTTCAGTTGTGCTGTGAAAAAAACTCTTAAAAATATTAACACTATGGCTTAAATTTACTGAACCCTGAACTTTGAGGCTTATAAGTTATTACAAACCGAGGACTTAGATTTATGTGAATAAATTTACCTTGTGGAAGGCTTTTCTGAAGGCTATAGAAGTATTTCATACAGAAAGCATGCTTTGCTAACAGGTCACACAGACCAACAAGTAGAAAAAAGGAAAGCAATTTCAAGACCAATGCAATGGTACCATGATTCACAGATGAGGGCATCATGGAGTCTGTGTTTCCTGAGTTTGAAATGTTCGAGTGCAGAATTTTAGAAATGTATTGCATTGGTAATAGTTGACAAGGCCACTGTTTCTGCTTGCATAATTCATTTTCAGTAACAATTTCCTTTTAGGTTAACCTTTTTGCAGTAATGTTCCAGTGCTTATTTTAATGGTGGCTTTAGAGTTACCAGAGTTTGTTTATTTAATCAGGGAGAAACGGCATCTATTATTGAGATATTATATTTATGGTTTTTAGGAATGCCACTGTTTGGAACTTTATATCAATGGAAATAGGAGATGGCACAGATTAGAGTAACTGTCTGATCATCAGTAGAAGCTTACTTTATATCCCAGTAGTAATGTTTAAATCATAAACAATAAGTATGGCTGCCACCTGTAATCAAATTGCTATCATTTGTTCCTGAATCTGTAAGATTCTGCAAGGTGATGTAATTTGCATTTGACCATAAACCACAGATATGGGATGCTATCCTGGTCTCATTTTACTGTTATTGCAAATGTGTCACGTTTTGCACCCATTATGTTATCTATCCCTGCCTAGATGGATAATACTTATGAAATACACAGTCTGCTTTTGTTGTTATTAAAACATTTCTGGCTTTATCTTTTTTACCTCCTCCATGTTCTGGGTACTTGAACTTCCTACCTATGCCCTGAGTTAATGGAAGTTTTGTTCTACCCTTGGCACTGTATCACCTTCAGCTGATCTTGCACTTGGAAAGTCTAAGTTTTTTGGAACTTCCCTTTATTACATTCCATGTGCTGTACATTTCTAATGTTCAGTTAATACATCTGAAATATCTATCTCACTTCTTATACACATTTTCAGTTAATGCATCTGACATCTGTGTCTCCTCTTGTGCATGATTATAGTGTCATGAACATCATTGTCCTCAGCACCCTATTATTCTTTACTGGCTTCTAGCCTCTCCTTTGTTCCTTATTCTTTCTCTTCCCTCTCCTTCCTTCTCATGTTTCAAATGTTTAATAGAGAATGTGACACTTTTTTATAATGCTGTAATGTAGCAGCTCTAATTTTAAGTTCAATTAGTATTGAGTGAGCGGTAGCGTTGTCGCCTCACAGTAAGACGCTGTCCGGTTCGATTCTCAGCTAGAGCGTCTTCTGCGTGGAGACATGCATGAATGGGTGTGCCTTCGTTGAAGGTTGTGCATCAGGGCTGGTAACTCGGCATGTAAAAATCACCTACCAATCATTAGCGGACTGGAGTTCCGCTGTGGTGACCCCTATCAAGGAAAAGCCGAAAGACACAACAACAACAAGTATTGAGTGACTCAATTAGCCTTATGTTTTTAGTGGCTTGTAACCCAAGCTGACAAAACATTTATATCTAATGTAGTTTTAATGTCAGCACCTTGTGTTTTCTTAACATAATATAAGGCAAACAAATTAAAATGTTTAACATTTACACTGACCTCAGAATGTTTGTAAAATGCATTTTTTTCTGTCTGGTCTTAATGGCATGCAGGTGTTTATAAATTTATTGTGGCACCCTCCAAGATATCCCAGAACATAGAAAGCATCACAGCTGTCACAAAGTGCCACATAAATCAAAAGGCTGGATATAATCATAATGTGACCTGAAATGAATAGTCTATAAACATTAAGAAAAAGCATTTTCTAAGCTAGGACTTGCCTACCGAAATAACCTTCCTTTAGAGGTAACAACAAACGCACCCATTTCAAAATAAGCTCAAATTTTAGGAATGTAAATGCAGATGTTTCATAGATACAGCAGGATAGAGTCTGTAGCATAGATTGCTACCCACATTAGGGAGTTATTGTCTAATAATTGTGGATGCATATATTGTTAATTGTTGAAATGTTGAATTGTTCTCTTATTTTTAGATTTTTTGTCTGTATCCCTTGAATTTTAAATGGCATGGTTTTAGGTCTTACTTAATCTCTGTAAAATAATTTAATCATTTGATGGTACATCTTTTCTACCTCTGTGTGTTATGTAGAGCTGGGCAAGCCCTTGATTTTAGAAAAAGAGCCAATCCAGATCTGAGCCAAAGGTCTGGCTTGGCTCTTACAGCCCATTAAGAGCCCGAGTCTGGACTCATAAAGTGGAGAACAAAACAGCAGCACTTGAACCCAGATCACAAAAGCATGCACACATACAAGCTATGTATAAATGCATGCCACCATATTTTTAAATATATTGCTAGAAGAAATATAGCTGCTGATACAAATATAGTGATGTAATATGTTCAGGCAAAATAGCTAGGTTTATCCTATGCAGTTCCTAGAAGTAGCATCCCCGTAACCATAGTTCTCAACTTCTTTGAACAAAAATCAGGGACAAAGCAGAAATAATTGGTGAGCAAAGGACCAAACACCATGATATTTATTTAAGTATAACTCTAATTCACTTACAAAGTTAATCGGAAAAGAAGTTATGCACTCACCATAACGTTCCATCTGAGTAGTTGTACTTCATTTGTCTTCAACCTGTGGGGTATTTGGATCCGAATCGGGTCTGAGATGGCTACATCACTAGCATCTGATACAAGCTCCAAGCTCCTCCCCTTACCCATAATGCTCCCCTGTCTCCTTCCTTCCCTCAGATCAAGTTTGCTGCTCAGGAAACATATGCCCGACCCAACCAGACCTTACCACTAAGAACTAACCAAGCATAACTAGGAGAGCCACTAAAGTGCTCTTCTTCCATATACAAGGTTAGAACAATAGTGACAAGGTCAGGGGGAAGGAGGGTGGTTAGTTGACGATAACTGAAGTACAACTACTAAGATGGAATCTTTATCTTTACATCTTTATCTGAAGTAGTTGACTTCATTTGGTCTTCAACCTGTGGTACAGAGTCCCCAGCTACCAACACCTGTGTGGCCCTCATGGAGGGATATTCTGGAGTACCATGGAGCCAAAGGACACCCTACTCCTGGATACAATGTCAACTTGTAATGAGATATGAAGGTATGAGATGAGGACCAAGTAGCTGCAGAACAAATGTCATCCAGCGACACCCTAGACCAAAAAGTCGCTGAGGTGGCCATGGACCTAGTGGCGTGAGCTTTCACCTGAGCCAGAGGGGAAATGCCTCTATCAGAATATGCTCAAAAGATACATTGGAAAATCCAGTGAGCAATGGTCACTTTAGAAATTGGCTTGCCCAGAATTGGTTTTGAATAGGAGACAAACAACTGATCAGATTTGCAAAAGGATTTTGTTCTGTGTAAATAAAACCTCAGTTGCCTATGCACATCCAACAAACGTAACTTGTATTCACCCCTATTTTGAAAATTTGGAAAGAACACAGGAAGACTGATAGTTTGATGGATATTTATTTCTGAAGCCACCTTGGGAAGAAAGGAGGGATTAGTGCACAGGGAAACCCTGTCCTTATGAAAAACCATGTAAGGAACTTTAATGGACAATGCTTGAAGTTCTGATACCCTCCTAGCAGAAGTGATAGCCACCAAAAAGGCAGTTGTCCAAGATAGGAATTGTAAATCAACTGATGCCTCTGGCTCAAAGGGAGAAGAGACTAGAGCCTGAAGTACAAAGGTGAGGTCCCATGGAGGTGTAGGATCTTTCACCAGGGGTCTTAAAAGAAAGGTACCTTTAAGGAAGGTCTTGCAAAGTCTGGAAGAAGCTAGGGAAGCCATGTTTTCCCCCACATGGAAGTTAGAGATGGCAGCCAGTTGGATTTTAATGGTAGAGGAACTAGCACCTTGGTGAAAGATACCCGCTAGAAATTCCAGAACAGCCGAAACTGGAGCCGTAAACGGATCTAGGTCCCATTGAGAGGCCTATATAGAGAATCATTTCCACTTGTTATGATATATTTTTCTGGTAGAAGACTTGTGAGCCACCACCAAAATGATTTTAACTGGAGAGGATAAACCGGGAGTCCTAATCATTAATGGAACTGGAGTAGCCAGGCAGTGAGTTTCAGACGTCTGGGTGAGGAATCCCCGAGGGATGTGAAATGAGATCCGGATCCAAGATCCATGGTGGAACTGTCAGGTGAGACCAAAGGGAGGGGAGCCAGACTTGTTGAGGCCAGAATGCGGCAATGAGGATTACTATGCTCCCCAACCTGTGAGCTTTCTGAAGAAACTTCGGAATGAGAGGTAATGGGGGGTAAGCATAAAGAAGGCCAAGCATGAACCAGTGCATCCCTGGGGGCTTCCCCCTGAGAGGGGTTCAGAGGAAGAACTCACCACATTTCACGTTGGAAAGAGATGCGAAGAGATAGCAACAAGGCTGACCCCACTTGAGGAAGATCTGATCCACTACTGAAGGATTCAGAGACCACTTGTAAGGCATCAGAATAGTCCTGCTGAGCCTGTCTGCCAGAATGTTGGACCTTCCCAGAATGTGTGTTGCCACCAGAAAGTGGCAGGTGGAAATCATCCATTCCCACACTCTCATGGCTTCACAACAAAGGGGGTAAGATCTGGTTCTGCTCTGTTTGTTGATATACCAGACTACTGACATGTTGTCTGACTGAATAGCAATAGTACCTAGAGGAAGATGGACATGAAGGGCCTGCAATGCTAGAAGAACTGCCCTCATCTCCAGGACATTGATATGCAAATTGTTCTCGGAAGGGGACCATGTACCTTGGACAGTTCTTCCTGAGCAATGCCCCCCACCCTAGCTGGGAAGCATCTGTGGTCACTGTGGTTGTGGGAAATGTCGGAATGAAGGGACGTCCCTTGACAAGGTCCTGGGAGAGAATCTACCAGTGAAGAGATTCTCTGCAAGCATGGGAAATCTGAACTGGATGGGACAAAGGTAGGTCTAGTAGAGACCATAGAACTGCTAGCGTCCACTGGAGAATTCGAATATGAAGTCATGCAAAGGATAGAAGAATGATTGTGACTGCCATGGAACCCAAAGCCCACAGAACTGTCTCTGCTGATGGAAGATAAGCCTATAGAATGTAAGAAACATGAAGTCTTAAATTGTGTACCCTTTCTGGAGTGAGGTAAATCTGCATTTGTATGGTGCCCAACCAAGCTCCTATAAAGTCTAGAGTCTGGACTGGAGGCAGTGATGATTTGCTGAGGTTTATAGTAATGCCCATACTGTTGGCTAATACCAGGAAATAGTCTCTGGCTTGGCACAGTAGACACTTGGTGGGGGAAGCAAGAAGCCAATCGTCCAGATAGGGAAAGACCTGAATTCCTTGAAGCCTCAGGTGAGCCGCTACAACCACCATCACTTTGGTAAACACACTGGAGGCTGTGGTGAGACAAAGGGGAGGGCCCTAAACTGATAATGATCGGCCCCAAGCTGGAAGCGAAGAAACCTGCGTGAGTGCCTGTTCATTTTGATATTATATTACATGTCCTGGAGGTTGATTGAGCACATCCAATCCTTTTCCTGCAGGTAGGGCAGGATTGACTGAAGGGTGACCATATGGAATATTTTCTTGGCTACAGATAGGTTCAAGGTGGAAAGATCCAGAATGGCTCTTAGGTCCCCTGTCTTCTTTGGCACTAAAAAGAACCTGGAATAAATGCCCAATCTTGATTGGTCTGGGGGGGGATAGTTTGGATGACTTGTTTTCTTAGCAGCTTGTCTATTTCCAGTGCAACTATCTCTCTTTGCATGGGGGAATGTCTGGGAGGTGTTTTGGTGGAAGGGGTGGCTCTATGAATGGGATGCAATAACCTCTGGATATGATTTGCAACACCCAATGGTCTGTTGTTATGGACTCCCACTCCATTGGGTGCAGCAAGAGGCGACCCCTGATTGCCTCCAGGGATGAGCAGTCAGGCAGCCCCTCAGGGCTGCTGCACAGGCCTGTCAGAGAACAGTTCTTGAGACCTGAGATTTCTCGGACCCCCCTCTGCCTCTGGGCCAGCATCTATCATAACCCCCTCTGCCTCTGGGGGAAGATGAGTCCTGAGTGTCCCAGGAGAACTGAGATTTCTGGAACCACATCTTCTTTGCCCCTCGCTGATTCCTAGAGAAGGATCTTTGAGGGGTGGAGAAGTGGATCCTGATGGCAGACAGTGTCTTCCCATCCTTCTTGCTCTGGACCAGTGTTTCATGCACAGACTTCTCAAACAGGGAAGAACTATCAATGTGGCATTAGCAAAGGAGGCCTTGAAGGGTTCTGAGAATTGCCACAGCTGGAGCCAGGCATGACGCCTCATGACAATGTCAGACACGGCCACCCTAGTGGCTCCCTCCGTGGCATGAGAAAGGATGCACATGGACGTATTGGCCACTGACTTTAGAGTGGCCATTCATGTGAAGAATGTCTTCTTGTCCTCCGCCGACGTGGACTCCAGGAGTGACTCAGCGACTTTGTTAACCAGGTCACGCTGCAGTCAGATGACATGTGCCATATAGTTCAGCGTCCTTATTGTAAAGGTTTCTAAAGCATACACCCGCTTCCCCAAACAGTCCATAATCCTCGACTCCCAGTTAGGAGGATGGACCGCAGAACTCTCCTGTGCAAGCTCTTTCTTTGTGGCAGCTGTCACCATCATAGCATCTACTGGGGACCCTTTACTCCAGCTAGTCCTGTCTGGTGGGGGACTGAGTATTTTATCTGGATGCTTGGGAATATGCTCCATGGTATACAGTTACTTCCATGCCCAAGATGTTATTAGGTTCACAAGCAAGTCTGTGGGAGGGGACACCCAGGAGGTAGATGGGCCCATGCTGAATCCCTCTAGGAACACCGACTCATCCAGGGTTGAATTTTGGGCGGACCACCTTCCCTTGGTGAAGGAGTTCCATGATGTCTCCAAAGGAGACATCTTTGGGGATTGACCTGGGGGAACTTTCCCCTTCCTCCAAGTCAGGGTCATCCATGAGGGACTCTGGAGAGGAGTCCAGGTGCCTCCTTTTGCACATCCGCTTGTGAGGAGCCTCCCCAGTGGGACTCTCTGTGGGGGACTTGAACACTTCTTGCTGCTCTCAAACGAGAGCTCCCTGAGGCACTGTGAGCACAGGCTGTCCCTGAGAGGACAGGAAGGTCAGGGCCAAACCCAGAGCTGAGGGAGTCACGGTGGAGTTCGAGGAAGATATAGTCAGGGGTCTCAATGCACTCAAGAGACTGTAGTCAGAAAGGTTCGGAGTTGACAGTGCCCCATTGGATCCAACGCACAGGCCATGGCTCCAGGAGCTCGGATCTGACCCAGTTGAATTCGACACACTCAAGGCAATGGCCAACATCGAGGTACAAGGTACAATTGGTGCTGATCCCCGACCCTGAGGGTCCTTGGATCCAAAGACTCCAAAACCGGTGGTTGGATCAGACAAGGAGTTATCGGGGGGAAGAAGGGCTGTGAGCTCCCCCACTCCGGATAGGGTTACCAACTTTTCATGTCAAAAATTCTGGACATGTATGTGAAAGCAAAATGTGTGTAATTTTTGCATCCCCATCCCCCCCACACAGCCATTCCAGTGTCCCATTACTTGTCTATTTCTCCATTTCTTCCCAGTTGCCATAAACACTGTTCAAAACTCTGAGTGTGCATACTGTTTTCTGCTTTACTTCTACAACTTGGCTAGGCTTTGAAAGGCCCCTTGGGTTGTTAGTCCAGTAAAAGTTCATGCATCTATGAATCTGTTACTCTATCTATCAATATGTCTATCTATTTATCTACTTATCTACATATCTTCATATCCATATGTCTATTGATTCTGTCTATAAATTGAATCAATCTATTTATCTGCCTACTAACAAGTAAACAGATGCAGAGTCTGAAACTGGTAGGCAATTAATTTCACAGGGAAAGGAAAAAAATAGGAGATGCATTTTTAGAAGTCTTCTATAGCTAGTCATAGCCATTTAAACCAGTAGAAAAGCTATACATGGGACAGGGTAGGAGAAAAGAGCCAATGTGTACCGGGAATGCATTACAGGCAGAGAACTCTATAGCCAGAGAAAAGGATGTCAGTTCCATCATAACAATCGTGATAGCTGTAGGGTTAAACAGAATTGGTACAATATATAACCAACACTGGATTACATTTTGTATACGTGCATAGACATGTAGGGGGTCTATATGCGTAAAGTTAAGCTGATATTTTTTTATTTAATAGAGAACAACCAGGCAAAAGAAAACTTTGCCAATACTAATATGTCTCAGAAAAAAATAAATAAATAAATATATATATATATATATATATATATATATATATATATATATATATATATATATATTTACACAAATTAGGGCTTTACCAACTGTGCATAATCTCCTTCAGGGTCACATCATTACTACACAACATGCACAGTAACACCATACTCTTATATATTATGCAAACACATCAAATAAATCAACATACTCTGGGCCAACATCACAGGATACATACATATATATTACACATATTTACATACTGTATGCCAGCATATCACAAATCAGTACAGTAAGTCTGTATAGTTCACATTTATCTTTTGTTGAGTGCTTATATTTGCATGTACAGACAGATGGCTATAGAGTCCAATATACCATTTAACAGGTCCAGCTGCACTGTAGTAATATAAAGGCAGAAACATCAGTGTGACCTATTTGGGTAATAAAAAACTCATGCTTAAAAAAATATTGAAAGAAACCAAATTATGTTTATTTGTCCATCTAAAAAGTAATAATCCTAAGTAATGATGGTCTCATTAAACTTTCATTTTGCTCTGAATAATTTATAGCACTGGAAAACTTTGGTGATAGCTTTCTAACCCAGTATAGAAGTTGTTATAAATAATGTGGTCACATGTTTAAGTAACTTTTCTAACCATTTTTTTAAATCAATATACATGTTTAAGTAACTTCTCTAACCATTTCTAAATCAAAGTAAAACAACATTTTCTAATAAGTAAAAAATCACCATTATTATACTAGCTGCTATCCAAAGAAATAAGTCATAAATATACTAGACTGAGAATTTAAATGGATATTTCTTTGTGCTGCATAATGACATTGAGGTAATGGTTTGTGATGAATCGTCATAAAATTCATTTTTGATTGACTTCAAAATTTAAAATTCAGCAAAAGGCAGTAAAAGTGTGCTGATATCTAGATAGACTAAACTAGATAACTACTTACAAATAGTTCTACTTGCATTTGGTAGAAAAGTAAGGTGGAAAGGCTAGCTGCTTTAGAGCACTGTTCTACTTTCACTTCTAGACTGCGAGATAAATCCTTTGTTTGTCGGCTTGATCCGCTGCAGAGTTCAGAGATGTCTTCAAGAATTCAAATTCTGCGTGGGCGGAAGAGAAAGATGTAAACAATCGGTCACACTCACAGATGCAGAGGACTGTTTTCGTGTTCTGTGTCTGTATAACCAGACACAAAGGGTGTTCTTAAAGAAGAACACCCTTAAAAAAATTTTTTTTTCAATTAAAAGTGAATTAATGTTCTGGTATTTTTTCCGGATAATATGCTGTCCAGTCCATTTTCCGGACAGTGTCCCTTAATTCTGGACAGTCCAGAAGAATTCTGGACAGTTGGCGACCCTAACTCTGGAGGGAGAGGGGGCTGGTAAGACTCCCGTTTGGATCTGGGGACAGATGAACTTCTGCATCATCCTGTCCATCTCTGCCTCACTAAGGCTATGGGTCGACCTTGATGAAGTAGCCAACGACACCGTCCGGGAGTGCCGATGAGGGAAACCTCTATATGGGGGCCTAGATACTTCTGGCTCTGGAGAGAGCCTGCACGATTGGAGCTGAGAGGTACTGGGCCTAGAAGGGGTCTTAGATTTGGCAGGAGGCCCCACCAGAGCCAAGCGGTCTGGGGACAGCTTCCTTGATTTGTTCTTTTTTTTGTTTTTCACCTTCCCCAGACCTCATGGCAGGAGTTTGAGTCCCAGAGGCCTGGGGAGGAGAGGAAGCAGAAGTGGCTAAGTAGTGGCCGCCAAAACCATGGTTACAGGGACTGTCATCCCCAAAGAGGGGAGCAGGCTTTTCATCACCAGCTGAGCCTGTCCTTAAGGGCCTGCAGGTTGAAACCCATGGGAATAGGACAGGAGGTAAGCAAATGGGCCATGCCCAAACACACTAGGCACAGAGTGTGGCCATTGGCTGGGGAGAGCTTATGGCCACACTGTGCATTTTCTAAATACTGGCTTGGGGGGTCTCAGCCATATTAGGAATAATAATTACCACAATCAGCACCCGTAGACACTCACACACTCACGAAAAGAAGAGGGAGAATGAGGCCAAAGGGAAACTATACTAACTACAGCAACTACTTTTTTTTTGTATATCTGATGGACTAACAAGATAGGGGAGGTGAAAAGAAGAGGATGGGAAAGAAAAATTACCCTAAACTGCCCCAAAAAATAGTCACTTACTCAAAATATAGCCTTGAGCTCTGCGACCATGATGCGTAGCTTTTCACTGGCAAACGAGATCTGAGGGAAGGAAGGCGACAGGGGAACATTATGAGTAAGGTGAGGAGCTTGGAGCTTGGATCAGATGCTAGTGATGTGGCCATCTTGGATCCGATTCAGATTCAAATACCCCACAGGCTGAAGACCAACTGAAGGCAACTACTTCAGATCAAAAAGTTTTGTATCAACAAGCATTTTCTGACCAATAAGAAATATCAAACTCTAATGGCTGGCATTCCTGGCTGACTGTAAACCCCAGTAATTTACCAGAAAATCAAATGTTTTACAAGGGGCAGGCCAAACATATGAGTGAAAATCAGGGGCAATCTGCAAAATCACATGTATACCCTCAACTCAAAGATGAAGACAAAAATAAGTCTTTTCAAAGTTGAGAAGAGCTCTTCTGCTCTGAAACTATAGCAAGACCACTATCTATACTAAAAGTGCCACACATTAAGTATTAAAGCCACAACTAGAAATGCAGTATTAGCATTTGTTTCTAAATGCCCATGTTGCAGTGTCACACTATCGGCACCTTTCCAATTGCAACCTGCCAATACCTTGCACCTGGGAGGCCTGCCACTTTGCCCCACCTTAGTTCCACCTCTGCAGCACATAACAAAAATAGAAATCATGCACAATGACAGCCTGCATGTTTGATTTGAATAATAAAACACTTAAAAACTTAGTGGTTCAGTTCGTTCCTGCCTTACCTACTTGGCGGAACAGGAGCCCAAGCTAAGTTTGGATCAAGTCAACTCTGGTTCACCTACCTATCTGCAAAAATGTGAAATATCTGCTACAATGCATTGTTGCAAATCTGTAAAATTTGTTCCAGTGCAGTCACAGAACATAGCTGAAAGGGGCCTTTGGATCAGTCCACTTATCTGCATAGTTAGCAAATTGATGGATGGACGGATGTGCCAGCTCAAGAGATAATAGTCTTCTAACATATGCAGTTTAACTGTATTGCAATCATAGTGTGATAAGACAACAGATACAGCCAGGGTGGCACAGCAAGTCTCTTGCCTAAGCAGACTCTAGTGACCTCAGTCCTTGCAGGCATTATTGCAGCCATCATGGTGTGGAGCTGTATTGTATGTCATCATTCAATCACAGTTAACTTTTTACAGCAAGGTTACAGGCAATTCACATTTCTCCCTACAGAGCATTGACTATTTATGTAATTTATTTTTGGAAATGGAAATGCTTGAACAGTGGCTTGTAAATATGCATGCATCTTCCTAAGATATAATGAGCATGTATATGAATTGCAAATAATCTACCTTTGTATTGGAGGCACTCAGAGCTTTTCATCTAAGTCACTGAGGAATGCTGTTGATGTAGCAGTAATCCTGAGCCAGAACTGAAGTTTTATTTTCAGAATTGAACCAATGAACATGAATGTGATACATCTGAGGCATCAATATTCCCTCTGCCTTCACTGACGGACAATTCTTCCTCATTCTACATTCTTAGTGCATTGCGTAAGATAAAATTTCTTTCCATGCCTTTAATATTGAAATCCTCTTTTCTGAGTCTGTGAGACTCTTATGGAAAGGGCTAAATGTAAGATCAATGAGGGAGGAGACTGAAGTTTGTCTCTGAAGAGTACAAAGTGAACAGAAGACCTTATTGTGGGAGAAGTAATCTTTTAGCAGTTTATTTCTAACATAAATAGAAGATTGCTTAATAGTTGGGAGAAACTGGAATTAACTTGAAAAGTACTGTTTCAGCTTGTAAACTGCAAAGCTTTGGCCTGGATGTTAAGACACATAACTAGTCCATTTATGCTTTCCTTTTCCCATTATTTGATGAGTGCTTATTGTTTTTGTTTAATGTTCTAATATGTGAATCTTTGTATTTTAAAGCACTTGTGTGCAATATTATACAGATACTCATTATTCATGTATTTTTGGACACCAAGTATTGTATATATATGATCTACACTACAGTGAAAGAAAGTAAATAATTGCCCATCACTTAAAAACATCTACTGATAACTTTGAAAACAATTTAAGAAAAAATATGGAGGAGTGAGTTTCAATATAACATTGCCCATCATTTAAAGATAATATAATGATAACTTTGAAAATAAGTTGACTTTATAAAGATGGGGAAAGTGCAGGCACAGTGGTATGAAGGGGCTAGACATGGTGATAACTCTGTATATGTTGTTCAAGAATTACAGACAATGGACAGATGGAGGTAAGTAACATCTTCAAAAAACAAGGCATCAGATATGAGGTCATACAGGAAAAAGAACACCAAACCAGAATGCGGCAAGAGAGATGGCAGGGTAGAACCTAGGGTTATATCTCCAGTCACTTTAAGTGTAGGAAGAGGAGAGATCTGGTGTAATGCTATGGTGTATCATTTCAAGTGAGGAAGGTGAGACCTTGTAAGAGATAATAAAGGAATGGGTTTGGAAGAAGATACTACACATGAGGGTCTAAATCTGCCAGTATGAATCTAGTAAATTTCAGGCTTCAGCAGAGAAGGACTGGGTGCTCATTGAGTTTTTGGATGATGATTGGTTCAGTTAACTGGTGCTGGACTATACCAGAAATGACAGAATTTTACATGTGGTCAGTGATGCAGACAGGGTCAGAGATGTTCAACTAAGGAACTATTATCCAGCATTGATATTTCCACCTTGTGGTTTATAGTAGTGCTTGTGTGCATGCGTGTGTATGCAGGGGTAAGAATACAGAGATGGAGACAATGGTGTTGGATTGTTAGGAAAGCTGGTTATTCTGTACCAGAGAGGTGAATCAAGAAGGACCAAGGTGGCTGTAAGTCACTTAAGGGATTAAACAAGCTATAGGAATGTGTGAAAGATATCATGCTCAGGGCAGTAGACCCTGTAAAAGGAAGAGAGAAAAGGCAAAAAAAAAAACTGGAAAAAGTCAGTGCCTCTGCATAGGTATGGGATGCTAGCAGTTATGAAAAAGCAGCCAGCAAGCGGTGGAAGTGTGGGCATAAGAAGCCGGAGGAGGAACATTGCATGAAGTAAAGCAGAATAGCAACAAAGGTGTCAAGGACAGCAAAGAAGAAAAGGTTAAAAAGGAACTGGCAAAACAGTTTAAGAAAGGAAATGAATTTTTAATGTACATAGTGAGAAAGAGGAAGGGTGACATAGACCTGGCCAGAATGAACAAAGATGAGACAAAGATCAAAGAAGACTTGTTTAAAACAAAGGTACTGAATGGATAATTTACTACAGTCATCAAAAAGGAAAGCAAAGGTAGGTGCAATGTTGGGAGTGAGGCAAGGCAGAATGGGGAGCAGAGCTGGCAGATATAAAGATAGAGAGGGAAGAGATAGGGGGGACACTGGATGACTTTAGGCAGGATAAAGCACATGACCACATGGACTACTTCAACAGGATCTTCAGAAAATCAGACCCCTGTGAAGAACAAGAAAAGATCACGGGACAGTAAAGAACTGTCTGAGGA
Source organism: Protopterus annectens (assembly GCF_019279795.1). NCBI lineage: Eukaryota > Metazoa > Chordata > Ceratodontiformes > Protopteridae > Protopterus > Protopterus annectens. The sequence continues at coordinate 1,983,411,203 of NC_056741.1, read as the reverse complement.
CCGGAAGACAGACAACAACTACAGTACCCTTTTTAAGGGGAAGTGGGTAAAAGTGAGAAACTACAGGACTTTTAAAAACAGTGAAACGGAAAGACATATAGAATTCTGGGGAAAGACTAGTAACACAGTATCCAGGTATGCAACCATCATGAATACATGACCAGAAGAAGCTGTTAGTCAAACCAGATCCAGTTTTATGACTGGGTCATAGGTGAACATGACAAGGGGAATACCAGTAAACTACTTGTCTACTGGACTTTAGCAAAGTTTTTGACTTGGTCAGAGACAGTATGCTGATATAGGAAACTTGAAGGGTTGAGGAACTTAAAAGTTGTATAGATGAATGGGTTGCTGTGGGAGGGATGATGTCAAGAATTAGAAATATAAGTGAGTGGAGTACCATACAAGGCTAGTCTATGCCCAATGGTCTTCAGTATGTTTGCTTTGGGCATATCTGAGAGAGTAAAGAACATGGTCAAACTCCTTATTAATGTCACAAAATTAGACACAATACTGAAGGATGAGGGAGTCTAAGGATTTGGAAAGACTAATCATGTAGGTAGAAATGTGGCAATGGGAGTTCAGTGCAGACAAATACAAATTACTACAGCTGAACCCCAACAGCCCTAGTGTGGATTATCAGCTGGAAGGAGTGAAGCTGATGAACTATGTAGAGTGAATGAAAAAAGCAACTGCGACAGTAAACAAAAAACAGAATATTGGAGTGAATTAACAGGGCAGAAGTGTAACTAGAGAGAAGCTAAGGCAGCAGCCACCCCAGGTGCAAAGTGTTAGGGGGCAAGATCGGCAGAGGACTTTTAGTCAGTAGTGCAGTACAGGCACTTCCATACTGACATTTTTCAATACTGTTATTGAAATGAAATACTGATTTTGGTATCAGGACTGAAGCTTTTGATTCAGTGCTTCATGGATGGCATAACTTGTTTCAAGCCACTTGATACAGTTTTTAAAAGTAGAAGATTTTTTTATTTTGTTCCTCAAATTTGAGTTGTGGGGCACAGAGTACATGGCACTCCTTAGGAGAGGCTGGCAGTATTAGAATGGAGAAGGGACCTTTTGCTATTCAGTTTTGATAAGGGGTGGAGATTGGGCAAGAATGTATTGCTTTGCAGGGAGCACTAAGTTAGGGAAAATATTTTTTTCTTTTCTTTTTTTTGAGAGCTCCAGATCACAAAGCACAACTAGTTTGCAGTGCTTTGCTCAGAGCACATCTTGAATTCTCAGTTTAGGTCTGAAGGCTATATAAGGACAGAGATGTCAAGCTGATGAAAGGAATCCATAGAAAAGCCATCAGAAACATCTGTGGGATGACAGAAGAGATATGATAAGTGACTAGAAGAGTTAGAACCCATATCTCTTGAGACCAGCAAAGAGAGACAAGACCTGATAATGGTGAACATTATTATATCGTTGAGATATGAGGCAGTCTTTCTGAACAGGGAAGACAGAGGAGAAAGCAGAGGCAGAGGCAGCAGATTGTAGGGGTCTATTACTCTCTAGCTCTATGGGAACACCTCTTTGCAGAGATGGTTGTAATGAACCCGTGGAATGGATTGTGGAAAAGGATTCCTCAGTGGCATTCAGTAGGGCCTGAGCCAGTTTGAGATAGGGTAAGAGAGAAGGGAGGGATGCAGGGGAGATAGAATATTAAATACAGTTAAAAGACAGATTGGATATGCATATTCTTTCCTTCTCCCATCACACAAGTGTAATGTAGGCATAACTTCTTGTTTCTAGTGGTGTTTGAAGACAATACAATCATTGTGGCCATAATTCCTATTATTTTAAGTTCTGTATGAAAACAGTTAAACAGTTCAGCAGTAATAGTGCCAGCTCAGAGAAGATGGCACAGACCAATTGTAAAGTTATTAATTACATAGCAGCAGCATCTATTAATTTCTGGGAGTATGTAAATTTGTGACACCTGACTTTAATCACACTTTTAGGAGGTTTGCAGTCTAGTTAGTGATTATGATCTGGGTATTCTGGTTATAAAGTTGAAAGCAGATGAGGCTTCTGTCTTTGAAACTAAACACAGCAGTCAGGAAACACTCAAGCCATTTATTCATAAAGGTGATTAGACCATCATCATTACTACCTGAGTAGGTTGGAGGTAGTCTATCATGGTTTTGAGGACAAAAATAGCAAGTTCTGAAATTGTGATAGATGACATTTTAAAGCATTATTTTACGGGTGGGCTGTCCCACAATGCACTCCTGCATACTACAAGGTCACTCTTTCTCAGTGAAAGAGGCCAAAAACCAAGTCTTTCACTATTTCTGAACTTGCAGTTTTGGTCCTGGTAATTTTGCTGAGAATCTGGGAATTGGGAGATCTAGGTCAATTTTTGTCAGAATTAAACATGGTTGCTAGTGGTGTGCTTTGCTTTATACATCTTCCAAAATACAGTAAACAGTCCATCACAAATTCACAAATTTATGGTTGGAAGATGATAAATAGACATTTGTCTTGAAACTGGTGTTTTATTAGGGGACAATACCCTACACAGTCACACACCCATGTGAAGATCTGGACTCATATCCCATTGCTTAATATAATAAATTTCACTCTTGCCATCATTCAGAAAAATGACATACAGTTGGTTTCTGCACAATAAAAATAATAAAAAAAAATTCTCCTTTATTTGGTGAATTCAGAGAAAAGTACCAATTTCAGGTTGTTTTGAAATATCTTCAGAGCTGAACACAGAAGACATGACTCCCTTACTGTCGTTACATGTAAAGCAAAGGCTGGCATGCTGTGGGTGAGCTGGATCAGATACTTGTTTTCTGGCAGTTGGTGTAGAAGACTAAGGCTATAAGTTCTTAATGAGCTTCCTCCTGTAGTTAAGGGTACAGGGTTTGAGTCTTTGTCTTATTAGCAAGGCTGTGGCATCTAGGTCCAAAGATGTCGTTGCTCCATTGTACTCGGCCCTCAGTAGACCAATCGTTGAGTACAATGCCCTCTTTTTTGTGTACCTGACCAGGTGTATGCATTTAGTGGAGTGTACACAGAGGTTTTTCACAAAAAGAATACATTGTGTAGACATGTCATATGTAAACCATCTCAAAGACTTATCCTTGTACTCGGTCTCTTACAGACTGCTGAGAGCTGATCTATGCCTGGCATTCAAAGCATCCTCTGATCCAGCCTTTATATACCTGTTGCACAACTGCAAAACAAATAACATCAGAAGCACCTGATCTACTGACCTAAACATCTTTTGAAACATAAATAAGACATGTTGGAGAATGGAGGGACATGTATATGTCTTAGAGACTACACCTTCATTGGAATAGGCTTCCCTTTCATGTGAGGCAGAGTTCCTCCCTGTACGTATTCATGGGCAGCTTGGAACAGTGGATGAGAAATTGTAAATTTATCCCTGGTCTGTCACCTATGTCCTTGTTAGAAAGACTAAGCTTGTAAATGCTTAACCACTAATACCAATGCTATAACCCCTATAAAATGAGTGATATCAAAACCTGGCAAATGCATTTGGGAAGCATTGCTAAGTTAAAAAGGACATTTATGGTCATTAGTCTAGTAATCACCTATGAAACTATAGTAAGTGAGAAGTAACTGTAGGAATCGGTCTATGGTTTTTCAGAATATGTTCAACTGTATGGCTAACTTTTGGAATTTATAGAGTAGCCATTGAAAGTAATTGTATAGGTAACCAAAAATACCTATTTATGTTATTCTTTATAACAGATGTTTAATTTCACATTCCTTCTTTATAAAAACAGACCTTTAGCTGTGAATTTAATGTTTTTCTGATGACCCACCACTGGACCAGTAATCAAGGAACCTCAGTCCTCACCACTGGTACCAGTGGGGGGACATACACTGGGAGGATAGCAAGTACACACAGAGTATTTCCAGATGCAGCTCTCTGCATCAAGTGCAATTTCCCTTAAGAGCACACAGAGACCACAGTCAGTCCAGAGCTGGTTTCTCCCTCTTTTTCCAGATCCCAATAAGATTCCCCACTGGCACTGATGACCCACCACTGGACCAGTAATCAAGGAACCTCAGTCCTCACCACTGGTACCAGTACACAGAGTATTTCCAGATGCAGCTCTCTGCATCAAGTGCAATTCTTAAGAGCACACAGAGACCACAGTCAGTCCAGAGCTGGTTTCTCCCTCTTTTTCCAGATCCCAATAAGATTCCCCACTGGCACAGCTATAGAGATGATATCTCAGCCGAGTAGCCAAGGCAAGACCTCCAGCACCTTCTCTGTCCAACCAGTGCTTCATGTTCCTGCCCAAGTAGCTGACACACACACACGGTTTGAGGTTTGATTTACACATAGTCACACACACACACACACACACACACACACACACACACACACACACACACACACACACACACACACACACACACACACGTGGGAAAGGCTGGCACAGGTTTACTAGCTATGCTCCCATTTGCCCAGACTTTAAGGTAGTTATTACTGCCACCAACCAACTCCTCATCAGCTACTTTAAGGCCCTTAACAAAGGGTGTCTAATCTTACTGGGTAATATTAATATTAATAAAATGGTAGTTTGACCAAGAGCAAGGCTATTAGGATTGGCCCACACAGTGTCACCAAATATATATGCAAGTACTCTCAAAACTTAAATATCTCTAGACAGATCAGCTGCAATGAAGGGTTTAAATATATTTAATAAGAAATAATAAAATAACAAGAAAATACTCAGTATATATTCACATTGACATCAGAGTTCAAAATCACAGGAAATATTTAAAACAACATTGCAGGGCAGTCTCAAATAAAGAAAAAATATCTAAACTAAGCTTTGCTGTATTCCTGACTCTATCCAAGAGAATTATGCTGTTCCATAGTAACTTCATCAGAGCAAGGCATATGTGGTTAATGGCTTTTGTTAGGTCCAAGACAGAATACAGAATAATCTGTCTCTAAGTGAGTTCTCAAATTAATATCTCAAATATTACTGCTGGGATAGCTTGCAGAATGATATCATTTCTTGCCATCTGACTCTATCCCAGGTGAAACCCCCACTGCTGGAATCTGGCAGTATTTAGCATCTACCTGTGAAAATACATAGACCTCAGATCTTTGGCAGATGCTGAAAGTCATAAAACAATTACATTCCTTTATACTTTCAGAGGTAGTAATTAGTTCACTCCCAAGACAATACAGAAAGCTTCTCAGCACAGACTCTGTGTCTAGCTGCATTGAAAACTGAAAGATACCATCTTTTATTGCATAGCCATAAAGTAATTTAATTTCAGTTATTTTTCTGAAGTTAACCTCCTGTATTCCAGTTTCCACTGTTAAAATATATACATTTAAAAAGTTACAATAATGCATGTACATTTCTGTTCTCTTCCAGTAGGGCACACTGTGGTTACACTTCAAGCACAAGCATTTTATAAAATACCTGTTTAACACACTTGTCTGTACAAACCAGTTTGATATGCACATGACACACAGTTCTAATACCGTTGTAACACAAGCATCTTATATACATTATGTTGATATTCACAAATGACATATAATTATTTACAAAATTCTAGATAGCTGTTATGGCAGTATCCCCTTTTGTGACAGTTTTATTCAACATTTTCATTGTATAATTTAAAAGCAGCAATTGTTATATTGCCATAATCATGTTTCTTCTGTGTATGCAAACACAATTTTGTACAGTTTTTTTTTAAAAAGAGCACAGTGCAGCTGATGTGTGCATCTTATATTTTTATATTGTTTCAACAGTGGGAGACTGTGCTTTAGTGACACTTTGTATGGTACTATGGGATTTGAGGGTAGTGTACCATGAAACAATTGTGTGTGTGTGTGTGTGTGTGTGTGTGTGTGTGTGTGTGTGTGTGTGTGTGTGTATAAGTCTGACTGGGTAGAAGCCCATTTTCAGTGTAGGTCTGGGGAAAAAAGCTCAAAATTATTACAAAACATTTTAAGAACAATAATTTTACAATCTTTGAAATAAAACAAAAATATCTGCAGTTTAATTATAACAAATTAGTGATATATGAAAACATTGATTAAGAACTGTTAAGAGTTGGTATGAGTTATATGGCAATCATTTAATATTTATACAACTTTTAGATAGTTTGTAGAGAAATTAAAGGTAAGTTAATCTAATGCAAACAGGAACTGCAATATGAAGTGAAGGAAAACAGGCTTATAGTATATTTAGAGAGAAAGTCAGAGAAAAGACTCTGATAGAAGTAAGGAAGTAAGTGAAGAAGGGACAGTAAGGAGGTATAAGGAATGAAAAGGTACTTGTTCACATTTAGGGATATAGCTTATCCTGGTTTTGATGAAGAGCAGAGATAGCTTTTAACTAGGAAGTCTTTCAGAGTGGTTTTGAAAGATGGGGTGGAAGATATTGACCTGGTGGATACAGGTAAGGAGATCCAGGCCTTAGCAACCTTGTACGAGTACAGATAATGCCCAGCAGATTTGACAGGTTTGTAGATCGACAGGAGTTTTTGGTCACTGGATCACAATAACTGAATGGGAACATATTTTTCTAGCATGATTTTTAGTGCTGGATAATTTTATAGGTGATAAGAAGTTGTGTACTCTATATGCTAGTTGATGAGGCAATTCTAACTAATTTAGGCTTTTTAGTGCTATACAGTGTTGGTTTTGGACAGGGGTATTTGCTACAAATTTACCAGCTTTGTTATATCATTGTTCAAGTTTTAATTTTTGTGAAGCTTGGAGGTTAGCAAAGATGGGAGAACTATGAAGAAGTGTGGGAAGGAGATAAGTATTGGCAAGTATAGGTTTAGTTGTGTTTGTGAGAAAGTGTTCGGCTTTGTATAGCATCCTTAGTTTTTGATGAGGTTTTTCTTATGCAATTTCTAGATGCAGGTCAAATGTAAGCTTATCATCCACTATCATCCTTAATAATTTGCTATGAGAAGTGACTTCAATGGTTGTATTATAAAGAGAGAGGACTTTAAATTTTGTTTTTTCATGAAAGAGGGATTTGGAGAGAAAAAAATAGTAGTCTGGCCTTTTTGGGGCCGAGCATGAGTTGTAAATTATGAAGCCATGCTTCAGTGGCTGTTAAAGCTTCCTGAGTATTTTTTTGAGGTGCACCATGTTGCCAGATGTGCAAATAAGAATGGAATCATCTGCACACTGTATTAGGGTGGCCTGTTATGTGGTTGTGTAGAGGGTGTTGGTGAAAATGTTAAAGAATCAAGGATGGTCACTGGGAGGTAAGGAGAGAGCGTGGAGTGCCATTTTACTGACTGATACCTATTGGACAAGTAGCTTTTGTACCACAGGAGGAAGGGCTGAAAGAGACCTAGTGAGGACATTTGAAGAAGTTTGCTGTGACAAACTGTATCAAAGGCTTTAGACAAATCTAGAAATAAAGAAGAGACTAGTTTGTTGTTACTTCTAGCTTTCTTGACAGTATCTATATAAGTTAGAAGGACAGTGATATGACTTTGGGAAGGACAGAAGCCATGTTGTGCAAGGATAGGAGTTCTTCCTGCAGGTGATAGTCTAGCAATTGTTTTTGAAGCATTTTGGTGATGGGAGATAAGATTGCTATAGTTCTAAAGTTATTAATGTCTGTTGAATTTCCTCATTTGGGCAGAGGGATAATGTGTGACTTTTTCCAGAGAGAGGAAATGTGGGATTCCTGGCTTGACCTATTTATAAGGTTTGAAACAAGATAGGCAATGCTACTGGCTGCTATTTCTAGGTAATCGACTGGAAGGTCATCAGCTAAAGAAGAGCATGGTTTAAGTTTGTTTTAGAGTAGTTTTATATAGGATGTGGGCCCATGTTTGAATGTGAAAGGGGATGTGGTGATATGTAGCTGTTGGGCAGGGTTGGGATTAGATGATGAATCCTTGGTTAGAGATGCTATACTATCTGTAAAATAAGAGGTAAACTGTATTGCAGTTTGAGTGATTGGTTATTGGGAGAGAGGTTTGGGTTGAATTTTTGCCCAGGATGTAAGATTTCTTTAATGGATGTCCAAAATTTTTTTAGGGTTGTGTACTATTATTCTGAAAGTTACTATAGTATAGTTTTTGTCTTCATTTATTTGCTTTTTAGTATGATTGTGAAGCATTCTGAAGTTTTCAAGATACTGAGGTGTTTTATATTTTTGCCATTCTTTCCATGCTTTTTCAATAGCCTGCATTAGCATTTTACTCTTTTTGGACAGCTAAATTGCATTCTTTGTTTTTAGTGTCTTCCTTATAGGGGGTGCAAGGTTATTTAAGATGTTTAGAAAAGCTGTATTGAATTAATTTACAGCATAGTCTAAGGGAAGAATTTTTAGGAAGTTCCAGTTAATAGACGGTATTGTAATAATGAATATTTCTGGGTTAAACTTGGAAAGGTTGTATGTTTTTTTATAAATATACTGTATAACTGGATGTGTGAGATGTCTGGTCATATAGATTTAAAGATGATCACTGAGAGTGTCTGACATTGTACCCGTGGTGATGTATTTACTAGGTTCTGATACTAAGATCCAGTCTAATAGAGAATTTGATGTCTTGCTGTAATGTGTGGGGCTATGAATTAGTTGTGTGAAACCATATAGGTTCATACTAGATGTAGAGGAGTTTATTTCCAACCAATTCACATTCAAATTATCTAGTAATATTTTTTTCTTGCAGAAGTGTTATGGATATCCAATGCAGAATATATTCCAGTATAGCTTTATTGTTGCCAGGAGGGATGTAAAGGACAGCATTATACCATGACCCCAAAAAACTGCGATTGGCCAGCGTGCACATTATAATCAAATATTATTATAATAAAGAAAAAGTGGTCGGGCGGACTTTTTTAGTTAGTATAATTTAAATTTTTAAAACACTGTCTCGCCCCATTAAACCCATTTACACATTTAACACAGCGAAAAAAAAAGAGAGAAAGAAAGAGCTCCTTTCCTTTTTTTTTATTGTTTTTTTTATGAAATTAATTGGATAGACTAACTGAAAAAAAAAAACATCTCCCGCTAATACTGTTATTTTGTTCTAAATTTTAAACAACAAAACATATAAAAAGCAACAAAAAAGTAAAAAAAAGCAACAGATTTGCCTGCTTTTTGCTTTGCCAACAGCTCTGATGTACCGTGCAGGCAGTACATCAGAACTGCCGATGCAGCGACATCTGCGGAACAGAAGGGCGGTAAAGGCATTATATACTATGTCATTAGTTAAGAAAAATAGTTTTTCTTTTCTTAAATAAATCAATATAATAAATATAAATTTACCACTTGGTGGTGTATGTAATGCTGTATTTATTCTTGACCAAATTTTGTCCCCTCGCGGGCTTCCGGGACCACCCCACAACCGGGTTAAAATCAGCATTACTATAATAAATACTTGTTTATAATTGTTTATTTTGAGGAAAGCAATAAGAAGCTCTGCTGAACTGATTTTGGTATTAGTTTGCTGTAAAGGGAAATATGGTAGGTGCTGGGAAATATTAAAGCAATTCCACCAGCTTTCCTCTTTATACAGTCATTACGGGTGATGTTATAACCAGGAGGATATAACTTCAGAGTCGTGTATACTGGGTTTAAGGCAAATTTCAGTTACAGTGAGAACATCAGGCTTATGTTGGGTAATCCAGACATGTAGTTCAGCAGTTTTATTTCTTATGCTTCTAACATTTATTGCAGCAAAAATTAGATTACCATGTTTGGGGATTGGCTGTTGTTGGGTTAGAGAAGAGTGTGGGAGAGAATTATCTTGTGTTCATTGTGATAGGTGGGGCCAGGATTAGGGTGTATATCTCCTCCTAGAGGGATTTTAGTAAATTGGGGAATTATGCATACTTGTTTTTTGGAGAGGATTCTTGCACTTTTGTTTAGTTTGAGTTGAAGTGCAGTGAATCACTCTGTATTTGGAATAAAGGTGAGCGGCAACATTAAATAGGTTTGGTGCAACGTGTGGAGAGTGTAAAGAGGAAGAATGACTAGGAGGCTTGGACAGAGTTGAAGAGATGTTGAGACATATTTATTGAGTCATGGCACAGTAGGAGGAGAAGAATAGAAGATAACCTGAACAGTAGCATATTTAAGTACAGGAATCTGTATTTTATAGATGTCAGGTAGTGGGGAAGCAGCAATGAAGAAGGAAATAAGAATTTGCAGGTAGGACATTCAGTGATGGTGGACTCTGAAAGCTAGTAGAGGACAGGTAAGGATAGAAGTATTTTCTATAAAAGAGGAGAGTTAAGTTGTCCTGGTATCTTCTTTGGAATGTGAGGAATAGAGTGGTATGAAAGGCTAGAGTATAATGATGTAGACAAAATAAGAAGAAATGAGGGAACATTTGAAAAAAAGTGAAAGATACAATGTGGAATAGATAGGTACTGTTAGGGAGGGTTGTGATTATGAATGAATATAGTGCAAAGCAGTATGGGAGGGAGAATGATAGTTGGAAATGGGGCTAAAAATTGATATGGGGCTAAAAATGGAGATAGGGAAGTAGATAAGAAGAAAAAGAAGTATATTTATAGAAGTAGTAAGGTCATTTGGGGTGGGTTTTTGAATAATAGTCATAAGTGAAATGTATGTAGGAAGTATAATGTTAGAGTAAGAGGGGGTGGGTGGCAATTCAGGGTATGGAAGGGGAGCATAGCTGGCTTCTCACCCCCATGTCAAATTATAACTGAGAGCAAACAGATTATAGCCAGTACAAATCAATTTAGAAGAGCTGTGAAGTAAAATAAATGTTCTATCATTTTCTGAGGCTAAATAATTGGCATAGGCAGTATAGTCTACTGATCAAGGAAAATGGGACAGTGGCCAACTTAGTATGAGGCCCTTAGATGTCATGCATTATTTTACAGAGACTTTCAGTCACAGAGCAGGCATGTACTCGACTGATTACAGACAGCAAGGTACGTCATGATAAATATGTTTACATTATACAATGAAAATTCTTAGTAAAATTATAGGAGTAGGGCCTTGTGGCAGAGCTTCCGCAGTATCAATGTCAGATGTGGCGATAGCAGGCTATTATACAATGACAAAATTCTCAGTAAACTTGTAGGAGTAGAGCCTTTGGCAGAGCTCCTGCAGTATTGAGGTCAGATGCAGTGAGAAGCTATTATACAATGACAAAATTCTCAGTAAACTCATAGGTTCATAGGTTCATAGGTGTGTACTAGGCTAATGGCCCTGGAGCCTTTACAAGCCTAGCCCATAGACGTGTCCTAGCATTGTGCTGCCTGTCACTAGTTCCCAGTGCCTCTATCAAGTACAGCCACTGGAGTGATCCCTGGGATGAACTTTCTATTTCCCATCCACTCATCAAGATTTCTCTTGAAGAGGGCCAGTGAGGTGCTCTGCTTGACATGTATGGGAAGTCTGTTCCAGAGCATGGGCAGTCTCTGGGCTATGAATCTATCCCTCCAGCATGTTCTATTGATTGTGGTAACGAGGTTGAGGTTTCTGGAGCATGTAGTGCTGAGGGACTGGGATTTCTTTAGCTGTAGCATTTCTAACAGAGCTGGCTCAGGCATGGCTTTGTAAGTCAAGCAGAGATAGCATCTTAGTAGATGATATGAGATAGAGAATAGCTGGAATTTTTGAATCTGTACGTATAGGACATGTGTTTAAGGCCTAGGATCCTCTTTGTGAGGTACTTTTGTGGCCTTTCCAGCTGTTGCATGTGTCTAGTGAGGTACATGCCAAATGGGACATTATACTCGATGATTGGCCTAATGAGGGAAGAGTAGAGAGAGATGATGACCTCTTTCTTCCTGAATGCAAAACCCTTGGTAATGAGATGTGCCACATGGGAGGATGTTCTGACCACAGTGGCAATGTGGTGGTTGAAGGAGAGGTTGCTGTGTCCCCAGATCTCTTATAACACCTTCAGTGTTCAGTGGGCTCCCATCTATGTGGTAATTAGTGGGAACTGAGTTTTTCCCAAAGGGGGTGACAACACATATTTTGGCATTATGCTTAAGGCCATGGTTTTGACACCAGTCATTGGTCTCAGTGAGGCCTTTCTGTAGGATGTAAACATCATATGGGGAGTTAATAATGGCTCCCAGCTTGCAGTCTTCTGTGAACTTGGACTTCTGAGAAGTAGATGCCAAACAGGAGAGGACCCAGGACTGATCCCTGCTCCTTTCACACTGTGGGTTCTATCTGGGAGCCAATTTGCAACCCACCTAGTGATATAGGGGTTGATGCCTAGTTTGGTGAATTTATCAATAATTCCTGAGTGGGAATGGTATCAAAGGCCTTGGCCAGATTGAGATAGGCTGTATGAACTGTCTTGCCCTCATCCACAGCTCTGGTGATTGACTCAGAGAAGACAACCAGGTTGAGCAGGCATGATCTACCTTTCACAAAACCAAACTGAGTGGGATCTAGAGTTTTGAGATTCCCTATATCCTTGTTAATTAGGTCAGTGATGATGCATTCCATATCTTTACATATCAGACTCATCATGCTAATGTGGTGATAATTCCCTAGGACTATAGTCGCTCCCCCTTTATAGAGAGAACTAGCACAAACAACGCTCCAAACAACTACTGAATAGAATAAAACAGTGTCTTGAGACAAAACTCACCAGAAGAAGATGGCAATTCAGCAGCTGAAAAGTGTGTACGAAAGCCAGTGGAAAAAATGAAACAAAATGAAACAAATGCCTTCAGAAACCAGCGATATCCACAGCCAAACTCTCAGCAGTTAAATAAACTTTTTGGAAGCCAGTGGAACAGACAAATAGTACAAGAATAATATTTAAACAAGGTAATTGTTGCACTAAGATGATTGTATATATGGCTAAATGTATGGCATGCTCAGGATTTTATATAGGAAAAACTGAGAGGAAATTTAATAAACGGATATATTCTCATTTATATAGTATGAGGACAAAAGATGAAAAGAACACTTTTTTTTAGACATATTAAAAAAATGTTGAGACAGGCACTATTTCAAGTTTGCTATTATTGACAGTGTTCAACCTGATATGGGGGGAAGACTTCAAGGGCCTGTTATCATACAAAGAGTATTGGTGGCAGATTTTATTGGATGCTTCAACCCCACCAGGACTCGATGTTAATTCTATTAAACCTTTGCTAGCTATAGGTTGAATTTGGGTTTAGTGGCATATGCAACAGTTAACTTGTGATTATAAGACACAACTGGCATACTTAATTTTATATTCATTCATATTCACATTCATAACATATTTACATCATATTGATGGTACCATTTTGTTATAATATTTTTATAGATAGGTAGATTTAGGATATGATATATATTTTGGGTTATTGCATATTGTATTGTTGTTTAGGTTCTTATAATTTTTATAGGATAGTTTGGATGGATATGTAATAATTTGTTCAGTATTACCCAGGCATTTTATATATAAATATTCAATACTAAAATATTTTTAAGGTTTAGATTTAACATTTTATAACACATATTATACATTGTATTTGTTCACATTGTGATTAGCATAGATAGGATTGTTACAAGAATAGGTTTTGCACTATGTGTATTTGTAGGTGTGATATACCTTTAAAATGAAGCTTTGTGTATTTTGAATTTTGGTGCCAAAAAGTTTATTTAAGTGCTGAGAGGTTTGTTTCAAACTGTTCTGAAGAAGCTTGCCATTCAGCAAGTGAAAGCGCTTAACCCTTTGGATTACTCTGTGTTTTCTTCAATAAAATTACAGTTTGGCTGAGGACACCGCTGGTTTTTGAAGACATTTGTTTCATTTGTTTTATCTGTTCCACTGGCTTCCAAAAAGTTCATTTAACTGATGAGAGATTGGCTGTGGATATTGCTGGTTTCTGAAGGCATTTGTTTCATTTTTCCACTGGCTTTCGTACACACTTTTCAGCTGCTGAATTGCCGTCTTCTTCTGGTGAGTTTCGTCTCAAGACACTGGGACTGTCAACGTTCTATGTTTTATTCCCTTTATAGAGAGGGATGACTGTAACAGCGCGCCATTTGGTAGGTACAAAGCCTGAGGAGAAGCTGTGATTGAACAGGGCACACAGATGTGGTGCTAGTTCACTTTGTAGTTCATGTAGAACACATCCAGGGATATTGCCAGGTCCCATGGAAGCTGTATTATTGGCCTTGGACAATGCAGCTTTAATCTGTGCTGCAGTAATGCTGGGTGCCTGGCATTCCTCCGGTATTGTGATTGATCCTTTAGGGGGGAGAGAGGAGGGTCTTATGGGAGAGCTCCTGCAGTATCCAGGTCAGATGTAGTGACCACAGGCTATTATACAATGACAAAACTCTCAGTAAACTCATAGGAGTAGGGTCTTGTGGGAGAACGTCTACAGTATCGAGGTCAGATGTAGTGATTACAAGCTCTCCTGTATGACTGAAAATAGATAAAATAATGCAATATGTTTGTTAACTTATATTTTTTCATAAAACATGTTAAAACAGAAGAAAACTGTGGTACTCCTGGGTTACCTCCAGATTCAACATCTATTATATTTCTTCTCTCAGGATCTGCTTAACTTGCTCTGACACCCACCGACACACACACCACACACACACACACACACACACACACACACACACACACACACACACACACACACACACACACACACACACACACACACACACACACACACACACACACACACACACACACACACACACACACACACACACACACGACCTGTTTGATGGGCTACTGAGGCTTTGTGTCTATATAATACTTTATCAGGTGGATGTACCCTGACTTACCTGTAAAGAAATTTCAAATTCCTGTAGTACTCCCCAAGTTTCCTGTTCCTGGCTAGGAGAGAGCTGCATGCTCCCTGACATTTTTTTTATTTTGTCTCTCCCTCCCTCTTCTTTCCCTTCTTCCTCTCAGCTGACCTGAGCCTTACTTTTCTTCACATCCTTGCCCAACAATAATACACACTATAAGTACTTTTAGTGTATTACTTTCTTCATAGAAACATTATACTATATGATGTTAAGACATTGTTCATGTGCTCTTCTTACTCAGGTTACTCGCTGAATTCTTGTATCCTATCTACTTATAATTGTGGTCATTTATGCTATCTTATCCTAGCTTATACCTGTATGAGTGCTTCCTGTTACACTACCACTGTTGGACTGATAGTGATTGAAGCTCATTGTCTCTTTGGTTAACTTTTGTTGAAAACTTTAAATAAATAAATAAAGTATCTTTGTAGATTTATCTTCACACCATCATATTTAGGAGGTGCTAAAGGCAACACCAGGCAGACTATGCTACCAAGATGTAGCCTCATTTTTAAACACGGCACTTAATAAAATCATGTGTCTCATCACAGTTCCAAACTCTTGTCCCCCATGCCCACTTTCCATGGATACCAGGAAGTAATGGACAGATGAGTATGTTGGGCTGTGCTTAATAGTTGTGGGAAGAACGGGGGCCCAAAAAGAACATAAAAATGTTTAACTTCCATCACATATTCTCATGTCATTTTATCTCTTTCTTTCTTCATGGGCTTCCAATCATTTCCTGCACTTTCTCTGAATTGTTGAAGTTTCGTACCCAGTTAATTCTCATACCGTGTTACAGGTGATGTGTTTCCACTGAATCATATAAACCTGTTGAACTTCCTCAGAATACTCAACAATACTAAGAATAATAACCTCAGGCCCCTTCATAGAAATGCCATTTCTCACATACTATGTCACTTGTAACTGAGACTGAAAGTTTATTTTTATTTATCTAATTATTTGTTAAAGCGGATAAATGAATCAATATATGTAGACCTTTTCCAGATGTATCGCAGGGCACAAAGGCAGCAGTAAAGATTATATGCAGGGACAATTTAGAGTAGTCACTAAGCATCATGTTTTTAGCAGGTGGGAGGAGATCAGAATACCTTAAGGAATTATATATGGACGCAGGGAGACTGTACAAAAAAGCATACGGTTTCTTCAGCTTTCTATAACGCATTTCTGCTTAAACCTCTTCTCCAGTCCAGTCCAGCCATTTTCTAGCTTTATGATTCTGCTTGACCTTTTTTGTTCCACAGTTATATCTTATGTACTCATTAGCAATCATAAAACCTTTGTCAGCAAGAGAAGCAAAAGAAAACACAGTAATTCATTATCAGTCTTCATATTAATGCTGGTCTTATTTTCTTCTGAGGCAGTAAACAAAACCAGACAGTTAATCTGACTAGTTTTGGGTTGTAAACCTTGTTCATTACTCATGATCAGCAAATGACCACTATAACAGTGTGAGTAACTAACACTATCAGCCATACAAGAGGCTTGAAGCTACACTTACTAATAATAATAATCCTGGACTAACCACTAGTGCAATGCATGGCGGGTGACATCTGTCCACTAACAAGACTTTGAACTACTATGAGAGCAAAACTATCAGTAGGAAAATGTCTTACTGTCTGAATCATGTGAGGCATAATTACCCTGTTATAGCCTAGTGCAGGGCCCCTAACGGAGCGGGGCACTATGGGGCCAAATAGGTTCAATTAGCCTAAGATCAGCCTTGACTAAAACAAGCATATTATCACCCCTTTTAAAAAGGAAACTCCTAACACAAGGGATTGCATATCAACTTAAAAAATCACAGGATAACTCCGTATCACGTTCTCACCCTCCTTTTAAAATCAAAACTGGTGAAAGGGTCTTTTCAGGATTAGGACCAGCAACCTGGAACCACTTGTCTCCAAACATTAAAAATCAAGATTCAGATGTAAATAAAAACCCTTAAAGAACACCTATGCTTGGAATACTGTTAAAACAATGGATAGTATTATAACATTTAATTGTATTTAATGTCTTTATTAGTCAAATACCTATGCATATGTACATACATTGCTGTTTGACATTTGTTCATGCATTGCATTTTATATATACATGTGTGTATATATATATATATATATATATATATATATATATATATATATATATATATATATATATATATATATATTTATATGTATGTTCTGTGCTGCTAGAGGTACCTGGGTCAACACTGAAAAAAGCTCACCAACCCAGTTATCAAATGTAAATAAAAAGATACATTTTCAAGAGGAATGCAGCTAAATGGTACAACATGTGCAAAAAAGGACATATAAACAGAGAGAGAAAGAGAGGACAAAGTGGACATTAAATAAGTGTAGACAGGGAACATGTAGAAAATGCTAAAATATTTTAAAGTAATCGAATAAAGGGAAATACTGTAAAATATTTCAAGAAGAGACTTAAAACACAATTCTCTGATAACAAGACAAGTTGACAAGTTGAAGTTTATTCATAGAATATGTAAATGTATATATATATATATATATATATATATATATATATATATATATATATATATATATATGTATATATATTTGCACTAACATTTATAAATGCATAGAGGAGTTTCCTGAGTTCTTTGAGATGGGAAAGTGATGTTCAACAATAGAAGAATTAAAGAAAAAATAGTTCAGACAAAATGTAGTCAGGGATATAAACCTGCAGGTTGTTGACTAATTGGGATGGGGGCTAACAACTTATCATATAGGCAGCAATGGAATTGGAAGATGGATGGGACAGGTATTCCACTTGTTTTATTTTTGATGGGCTAATTACTCATCATGTTTTGCACAGATGGGTCAGGTGTTCATATGTTTTATATGGCTGGACTAGGTGCTCCTTACATTTTGTATTGATGAATTAGGTACTCCTAATGTTTTGTACAGGTGGAGTAGATACTCTCTATGATTTGTATGGATGTGCTAGGTACTCGTTTTTACAGATGGACTTGATACTCATATGATTTGTATGGATTGGCCAGGTGCGCCTTATGTTTTGTATGGATGTGGCAGGTACCCATTATAATTTGTATGGATGTGCCACGTATAGATGGACAAAGTACTCATTATGTTTTGTAGAGATGGACTAGATATTATACAATTATGGATGTGCCAGGCACTTCTTATGTTTTGTACGGATGTGCCAGGTACTCATTATGTTTTGTATGGATTGGTTAGGGATTCATATATTTTTTACAGATGGGTCATGTAACTCCTTTTGATTTCTATGGATGTATTAGGTGAGCCGGATGTATAACAGGAGGAAGAAAATCATGGCAAAACTTAGGAGGTACAGCATCCAGCATGATAAAAACACTCTTATCAAGCTAAACAAACAACTCAGAGGACAAATAAAGTCTACCAAAGCCAAATCTAAAGTAAGTTTGGCCTCCCAGGCCAAGGGCAACCACAAAGCATTCTTTAGCTATGTCCACAACCTCAAAGGCAGTACACAATTATGTGCAGAGCTCATTGTAAATGGAGCCACCTATACTGAGCCAGAAGATATAGCAAACCTCCTGGCTGATAAATTCAGCTCCAACTTTACTCCTCTCTCCCCCTCAACATTCCCTCAGGAAATATCATCAAATATAACTCCCCCTACTGTCACTAGGGAACAGGTCCTTAATGCT
The DNA here is from genome assembly GCF_019279795.1 of Protopterus annectens. Classification (NCBI taxonomy): domain Eukaryota; kingdom Metazoa; phylum Chordata; order Ceratodontiformes; family Protopteridae; genus Protopterus; species Protopterus annectens. Next base: position 1,983,392,735 of record NC_056741.1, on the reverse strand, counting down.
TTCTCTAAGACCAAGAACACTGCATCAATGGGCCCAGACAATATCCCAGGATGCCTTCTAAATAGCATGAGACATAACTTATCAGGACCTCTGGAATTGCTATTTAGCTGTAGCCTCCAAACAGGCTTTGTGCCTCATGAATGGAGAAAGGCAACAGTCATCCCTCTGCACAAAGGTGGGCCATCTACAGACCCTGGAAACTACAGACCGATAAGTCTCACTAGTCTTATATGTAAAGCCATTTAAAAAATTATCATGGAGATGATCAATAGAGATATAGTAAACCTCCGGACACTGGATCCAACCCAGTTTGATTTCGTCATGGGCAGATCATGCCTATTCATCCTGGTGGCGTTCTTTGATAAGGTCACCAAAGCAACGGATGAGGGCAAAATTGTTCACTCTGCCTACCTTGACTTGGCCAAGGCATTTGACACAATACCCCACTCGGGCATTGTTGACAAGTTCAGGAGGTTAGGTACAAACCCGTATGTCACCCAGTGGATAGCTAACTGGCTCACTGACAGGACCCAAGAAGTTAGAATTGGGGAGTCCACCTCTACAAAGAGGCCAGTCACAAGTGGAGTCCCTCAGGGATCAGTCCTTGGACTGCTCCTTTTTGGCATTTACTTCTCAGAAGTCAAGGTCAATGTCACTGGTCTCTGGCTGACTAAAGTTGCAGATGATTGCAAATTAGGAGCTGTCCTTGAATCTCACACTAACACAAATGTTCTCCAGGAGGGGCTGACACAGACAACTGGTGTCAGAGCCATGGACTAAAACTAAATGCCAAGAAGTGCATAATAGTATCCTTTGGGAAGTCATCCATCCCTGGTAGCTATCATATTGACAACACACCTCTTAGACCTGACCCAATAGTCAGGGATGTAGGGATACACATAGATAATAATCTAGCCTTTGATTATAACGTGTCTACAGTGGAGAGGAAATCATTCTATATTACACAACTTATAAATAAAGGTATGGCATCTAAGTCCAAGGAAGTCATTGTTCCACTGTATTCGGCATTCAACAGACCTATCATTGAATCCAATGCCCTTTTGGTATGTACCTAACCAGGCATATCCAACAACTGGAATGTTCACAGAGGTTCCTCACTTAATATAGGGCGTAAGTGATATGTCCTATTCAGACTGCCTCAAGGCCCCATCCCTGTATTCTGTCTCCTACAGACTTTTGAGAGGAGATCTACGTGTGGCATACAGGTCATTGTCAGACCCCACTCTGATGGACCTCCTGCCTATCCACAAAACAAACAGTACCAGAATTACCTGTTTTAAAGACTTAAACCTTTTCCTGTGATATAAATAGGACCTGCTGGAGAGATAGGTATGTATCCCAGAGACTACCTCGTCTATGGAACAGGCTCCCCATCCATGTGAAGCAGAGTTCCTCCCTAACCCAATTCAAGTGCAACTTGGGTAATTGGATGGGAAAATGGAAATTCATCTCTGGTTTGGCACCTATGTCTCTAATGCAAACAGGTAACTTGTAAATGGTTTATCTCTCAGGCCCGTGCTTACACTTATCAAGGGTATCAGAACTTGTCAGAGATTTGGGATGCATGGCTAGGCTTAAAAAGGCCCTCGTGGTCATTAGTCTTGTGGTCATTAGTCAAGTAAACAGCTATGAAACTGTGAACCTATGATTTGTCACCTTTATGCTGCTGTGTTCTACAGTTACACAGTGTGCTTAACTGTTTGAGAATCATCTTTGATGATGATCACTGCAAAGAGTACAACTTTACTAGTTCATTCTCTGTGTCCAGCCATGGAACTTGTTATCCACATTGACCTTGCATTAGGTCAAACACTGGGTGGAAATGTTTGATGAGCTTCAAAATGTATTTCCTGACAATGTGGTAAACAAATCTAAAGAACATATAACATGGCTTTTATCAGGATCCTTTGTAGAATCTTATAACAGTTTCTCTTGTGTCAGAATGAACTTGGATCAGTTCTCTTATTCTTAGTACCAAGTACCTTACCTTAGTACCAAGTAATGCAACTGCATAAGAACGCGATGCACAATTGTGGTATTTCTTGTTTTGTGGGAAGGTTGTCATAATGGTTAATGTGTTTACTTTACAGACACAAGGTGCAGGGTTTGATTCTCACATGGGATAATTGGCTAGGCTTAAAATGGCCCACAAGGGCAGTTAGCCTAGTACTAACAAATGAACAATGAAAATATTGACCAATTATCCTACTAAATAACAGGAGCCCTGGATACTTTGTGTGTGTTTTGATAGCCAGGAAACCAAGCTAGGTATTTCTGGATGAAAATTCACAGGCTGGAAAAACAGAAAAGTACTGTGATATAATGTTTAAGGGCGGCCACGGTGGTGCAGCTGTTAATTTTGAGGCTCTCCGGTTCGATTCTTGGCTGGGGTGCCTTCTGTGTGGAGTCTGCATGTCCTCCATGTGGTTGCTTGGGTTTCCTCTGGGTGCTCCGGTTTCCTTCCACATCCTAAAGACATGTTGTAGGTGGACTGGACACTCCAAATTGGCCCTAGGTGTGAGTGTATGCATTTGTGTGCCTTCTGTGGAAGGTTGGGTGCCAGGCTGGCACCTCGGCACCGTAAAACTCCACTGCTAATCATGAGAGGACAGGTGATCTGCTGTGGTGACCCCCTAACTGGGAAAAAGCCGAAAGAAGAAGGAGAAGAAGACTGTGATATAATGTTTAACAAGAAACATTTTTCCACTCTGCTTACAACTGTGGGTCTGATTAGCTTGATTTCCAACATAGTAAACTGGCTGGAGTTTAAAAGATTACTTTCATTTGTACTTTCTATATAACTGATCTCCTACCACAATGTTTTCCAGTGTATGGCTTAAAGAGTAACACATGACCTCTTTAAACTGCAGATTATGCATATGTAAAATATTAATAATGCTTACAGCAATCAGTGATGTTGCCCGTACTTTTCAACTTCATTCACTGAACAAAATGAAGGTAAACCGTATAATATGTATATATATATGTATATATATATATATATATATATATATATATATATATATATATATATATATATATATACACATATATATGTGTGTGTGTGTATATATATATATATATATATATATATATATATATATATATATATATATATCTCTATATAAATATATATCTGGATCTAGGACGTTTGCTCGAGTGAGCAAATGTCTGAATCCATAATAACCGAACACACTTTTAACGAAAGCGCTTTTATCGAAAAAGTGCTTTCGTTAAAGCATGTTACAAAAAAAAAAAAAATAAAACACTACATTTACATTTTAGCAGGGGGGCTTTAATATTCTCCCTCTGAGATCACACTACAGTGGGGAAAAGAGAAATTTCCCTTACCCGCACCATAGTACAGCCTCAGCAACAGGCATACTTATGCAAAAGTGCTTCTTCAGTGAAAAGCACTTTCGCGTAAGTATGCCCAGCCATTTGGGTTTCGGTCGTTTGCTCACTCGAGCAAATGTCCTAGATCCATATATAATTATGCACACACACACACACACACACACACACACACACACACACACACACACACACACACACACACACACACACACACACACACATTTATATAAAAAGTGTGTCTGTATACTTATATTCCTTTTTATTTAATGACTTGTGCTCATCTCACCTAATATCAAATGCAGGCCATTGAAATTTGATTCAACAAAACTTGGGAGTGTGCTTTAACATGGTTCCTGCAGGGCCCAGGTCTCTATTTCCTTGCTCTACCTTTTCTGGTGAACTGAGGTTTGATGGATTGTATTCTAATGATGTACTTCCTTATCACTGCTGCAGTATGCCTTATTAAAAGATATCTGGCTAGCATACCAAAGCCTTAGGCCCTTCCAGGTGTCATGCATTAGACGTATGTCCTATGTCCAGGATGTAAGGTACATAAGTGACATATGAGTGCCTAATACTCTGAACTTCTTTGTCGCCAGTATGAATGCTACCTTTTTGAATTCTGTCTGTGAAGTTGTTCAGTGTGTTGTTTCAGCTACTGACTTACGGCAGATAAGTACACAACTGGAGACGTTTCCTTCTTTCTTTTTGATGGTTACCATTTCATATGTCATTTTTTTTAACGCTCATTTGTCAGCCATTTCTGCTTGCCTGCCTTTGGACCTGACACTTCCCTTTTAGATTTGAAGTTAAACAAGTTTTTAAAGGTGTCCCTCATATGAGACCACCATGAAAGTCCAGTGCTACTTTCCTGTGACCTTCCTTCCTGTTTTTTTTTTGTGTAGGGCTTTTGCTTCCTTCTCCCAGATTTTGTACACTACTTTCAGTAAGGAATACAGCAATAATAAGGAAGGTGATAGCACAGTTGTGTAAGAACTTAACATAGATGTCCTACTTTTTACTGTTGCTGTATTCTGCCTCTCCCTCCTTCCCCTTTGCCTGTTCTACTTTCTTGCCCTCTGGCTGTGGGGTCCTTACTCCTCTTTCTAGATGCTAATGTCCTTTATTTTCTGTTCCTTTTGGGTTGTTCTCGTTCTTTTCATGCAATTCAGTTTTAGGGATTAGGTGCTCATACATCACTTATGTACCTTAGGTCCTAGACATAGGACATATGTCTAATGTATTTTACTTTGAATGGCCTAAGGCTTTATGTTCACCAGATGTACAGCTATTGTCAGTAGGTTATCTCTTAACTAGGGAATGCTGCAGCAGTGAAAAGTAGGGCAGCTGTACTTTCTATATTATATGAAATTTATCATAATCCATTCAATAAAAAAGACAGAAATGTTATGCAGTGCAATAAAGCAATAACCGATGACATGGTGTGGTATATTGAAGATTTACCCACGGCTGATGTGGTTTAATCACGAGGGCGAAGCCTGAGTGATTAAACAAAGGCAACTCTGGGTAAATCTTCAATATACCACATCCACAAAGTCGGTTATTGCTATTATACAATGACATTATTTAAGAAAAAAATATTTACTTTTCTTAAATAATGGGCCGGATTCACGAAGGCTTGCATGGAGTCTAAGAGTAGTGTAAGATGTCAGACAGGCAATATGTCTGCCGAGCGATTCAGCAATAGCCGACAGGGGCGTGCATGAGAGCTCCTAAAACTACTCTTGCACGGACAGTGTTATGGTATGCAAATTACCTAATTTGCTACTGAAATGTATGCAAATGAGGTAAATTTGCGATCCAGGAACCACTAACCTGTCCGTGGAAGAGCAGTGTTATTTGCAGAAATGTACTCCGTTGGTAATGGAGTACCGTTCTGCAAATAGCTAAACGGAGCTATGACAGCTCCAAATAAAGGATGCATCCAGTTGAGGAAGAATGCCAATGGCCAAATATAAGGCCATTGGCATTTTTATAGGTTGAAAATTAATAAAAATCAATTTTTTTCCCTCATCTCCGATGTTTAAGCATAGCACAGTGCTGCACAAATGTGCACCGCTTTAAAAACCAGAAAATAAATAAAAAATAGCCAAAAATAGGCATTCTTATTAAAAATATTATTCTGCCATGCAGGTGAATGGCAGGCTGAAGACAACATGGCTACTGAGTAGTGGTTGCTAAGGGGGGAAGCTCAGTTTGAGAGATGTAACCAAGCATTAGTAGGCAATCCTATGCAAATGAGGATAAGGATAGTGAATCCCAATTTTCCCTGGCATGTGAGCCATATCCCTAGAGTGTAAGTGTAGGAGTAGGGGAGTAGTAGAGTAGAAGATAGGTGACATCATGAGGGGGTATGTATGAAAGACTGTAAGCTTATTGGAGCAGAGTGGCTTGTGTTTACTCTGAGTTGCTCAGGATTGGAAGAGGCGTGTCTACAGTTGTCCTAGCTGAAACCCAGAAACCAAAGGTGAACACCGTGGATATATCTGAAATTTCTTGCAAACGTGCTTACACCGTGTGCGCGTGTGTGCGCATGAAAGCCTGTGTAAGCATGTGTACACCTGTGTGCATGTGTGTGCACCTGTCTAAGCCTGTGTAAGCCTGTGTGCGCTAGTGTGCGCGAGTGTGCGCGTGTCTGCGCTTGTTTATGCGGCGCTGCCCCTTGTGGAAACATAAAGGGAAAAGGAAGGAAAAGAAGTAGTAGGAAGTTAACCAAGGAGAACTAGCAGAGCTGCCAGGTGAAATAAATCAGAATCAGCCAATTACACAGGCAGTACACTAGCCCAGCCCAGCCCAGCACTTAAAACTCTGCAAACAACATTCCCCCATGTTTTTCTCAAGAACACGGCAACACTGCAGTATACACAGAGTGAAACCTTAAAAAGCTTAACTCAGACAAAAAAATGTTAGGGGCTGCCATTGCTATCATAAGCCAACATGTGCAAGATGTTGAGGGTGGTGCCATTGCGAATGCTGCTGAGCAACCCACAGTGAGGAGACGGAGAAGAGTGTACAGACCCAGGGTAACCTACCAGGGGCTACATGAGCTGGAGATAGTGGAGCACTATAGAGTGGACAGAGACCTCCTGCAGCAAATTGTTGAGCTGTGCAGGCCACACTTCACACACAGAACCAACAGAGGGGAACCCATCCCAGTGGAAACCAAGGTATGTGTTGGCCTAAGAATACTAGCAACAGGTACCTTTCAGAGACCAACTGGTGATATGATGGGGATTTCACAGGCATCAGCATCCAGGGTACTGCACCAGTTCCTGAATAACATGTCAGCACATGTCAGTGATCATGTCTATTTCCCCAATTAATGTGAGGCATTGGCCAGCAATATGCGTCTTTTCCAGCAAATAGCGGAATATCCTGAGGTAGTGGGTGCAATAGACTGCACGCACATACTCATCAAAGCACCAGCCGGTGAGCGGGGTAGGGCCTACATCAACCGCAAGGGCTTCTCCTCCATCAACTGCCAGGTTGTGTGCGATGCCCAGGGCATAATACTGAATGTGTGTGCTGGCTGCCCTGGAAGCTACCACGATTCCCATATCTGGCATCTGACGCAACTGTATCAGACATTTGCCAATGGGGACATCCCTGACAGTCACCTAGTGCGGGATGCTGGATACGCACTGAAGCCATGGCTGATGACACCCATCAGAAATGCACACACACCTGAACAAGAACTCCATAATGAGGCACATGCACAAACACAAAATGTAATCGAGCGTGTGTTTGGGATGCTCAAGTCACGGTTCCGGTGCTTGGACACATCTAGTGGAGCCTTGCAGTACTCACCAACTACATGTACCTAAATTGTCATGGTATGTGCCATGCTACACAATATGATCCCGCGAAAACAGCTGCAGCAGGAACAGCATGGGGCAGGATCAAATAGCCCCCCAACATTGCCAAGGCCAGCACAGGCAGAGTGTGACTCGGAGGAGTAACAACCTGAGCCTGCCCCAGTAGGCAGAAGGAGGGGTGCCCAGTATGCCTTGGTCTTGGCAAAGAGGCAACACATAGCACATACACTGGTTCAGTAGGAACCCTGGAAATGATACCTCTCTCTGACTCACACATAAAATAAAAGGGATGCCTAACTTCACACTACCTGTTTTCAAACATGTATAGGGAGTGTACTATGCGCATCCGACATAGGCAGCCCCGCAGCACCACCTGAGGCATGATTGCCATGTTTTAAGCAATATAAAGCAGTTCTAAGCAGCTTTTACCACTGTTTAGCATATTTAAGCTCAATTGCATGGAGCTCCGCACTGTGCAAACTAGCACAACGTTGAGCAATGTTGGGCAACGTTGGGCAATGTTGGGCAAAGTCAGGCAAAGTCGAGCAAAGTCGGGTAAACACGCTCACACCTGCTTTGATGTTCCTTAACCAGTCAGGTCTGCCCAGCAGGAAAATGAAAAGCAGTGACAGGGCTCAAACTCAGGATACTGTGCACTATAGTCACAGTACTGAACCACTAACCATGACAGCATTTCAATGGCACAGACACAGCAGGACAATTGTAGACTAACGCAAACACAAACAAATGCTGTAGCATGGCCCCTGCACTTCACCCCAGGCCTATGCAGACAGATAACAGCAGGCCAGGCAGTGTGATGTGGGTTGGGTAGGCTATGAAGTCACAAACTAATATACTTGAAATTGGAAGCTAAGATCTGTAGTACAGTAGTATGCCTTAAGCCAGTACGATAGGCAACAGTACAGACTGAAATGGAGTACCTGACATAGCAGTGCAGACCTAGCAAATGTGTATAGGTGTCAGGTGAACCTCTCATCCTATGTACACCCACAATAACAATCAGGTGTGCCCCCCGGGTAAAAATGTACAAATAATAGCTGCACCCCCCGTATGTAGAAATGTTGATAAGTCTATGCAAAGTGACTCATGGAAGCCCTGCAGGCACAGCATGCTTCCTGTCGATGTACAACACAAAGATGAGCCATGAAGTAAAAGCCAACTTGATTTTTCACACACATATAGTATATATGTCCATACTGGGCATGCTCACACACTTAAACAAATTTAGCAAATTTCAGTCAGCAACATCCTCAAAGGTCATACTGGGCATGCTCACACACTTAAATAAATGAAGCAAATGTCAGTCAACAACATACTGAAAGGTCATACTGGGCATGCTCACGCACTTAGGCCATGTCTAAGTGCAGCAGTGGGCCACACATATCTGGCAGTTGCAGTTCTTACCCCAGAAACTTGTCACTATTCACCAATCCTGCCTAGCGCACACAGTGATATGAAAACAGACCCATATAATATATTGGACTCCTGCCATAATCAAAATATGTACTACAAGTACTTAAGTTGTTCAAAGAAAGTGAAAATTCAAAGAAGATCAATAAATCTCCGATCAGTATCATCAATAAACAATGAGCACTCCTAACATTATCCAATCCATGTTCTGGCAAAAATATTGTCAAAGAGTCCATAGAAAACCATGAAGCATTCTTTCACTATGTCATAAATATCAATGAATATCAATATCAATAAAGAGCATTAGCGGCCTGAAATACATGTCATACACAGACCATCTCAAAATGCTCCAGCTGTACTCTCTCACATATCGCCTACTCAGAGGTGATCTCTGCCTAACATACAAAGCTATGTCAAACACAGAGCTGTTGGACATGCTCCACGTAAAACACTCACAATCCCACTGCTCTTTGGCCACAAAACCCAGAGTGAAATACAAAAGAAAGGGGTGTATCCATTTACCTTATGGATACCCACACCTTCAGGTTAGTGGCACAGCATGAGACCTTGGAGACCATGCAAGTGCAACTAACATTGGGCAAAGCTGCTTATCAGATTGTAGTCTGCTACAGATCACCTACCTTGTCTCAGGAACCTCACTCAGTATTCCTGAGAAGAGCGGAAAATATAAAGGTCCTACCAAACACCATTATATGAGGAGATTACAACTACCCAAATATTGAGTGGGAGAATTACTTGTGTACAACATCCTTTGCCCAATGTTTCCTACAGTTTAAAAACTCAAATGCCCTGGAACAGCTGGTCACCATACCCACTAGAGGTGACAACATACTGGACCTGATCATCACCAACATGGGGTATCAGTGTTCCACAACAGAGATAAACCCCTCGCTGGTAATATCAGATCGTAAAGTAATCACACTGGACATCCACACCCCCCCACCCAGTCACGGAAACCACTGTGAAGACATTTTCAAAAGCAAACTGCACACTTCCCAAGACCAAAGTGGAAAGTTCCAAAGCCCCCTTGCTATAGGATAATGCTATACAATCTGCCAAATTATTTACAAGTGCATTCTATGAGCATCTACAGGGATGCATGGATCGAGACATCCCAAATAAAACCAAGACGCACTCCTCCAAAAATAAAAAAACAATCTGGTGGTCATTGCTCATAAATAAGCTATACAACAGAAGGAGGAAACAAACACATGATAGAGCAAACTTCACAAAAGGAAAGGCATCACTGATCATTATTAGGAAGAAACAATGATCGCTCATGAAATAATCCAAGGCCAGTTTCTAAAGACAAATTGCCAACTAATGTAAGAATAACAACCACAAAGCCTTCGTTAGCTATACCAAACATTTAGGGGGCAACTGTCAAATATGCTGTCAGCTACTGCAAAATGGCAAAAGATACACTGAACCAACTGACATTGTCCACATCCTGGCAGACAAGTTCAGTGTAAACTCCTCCCCATCACCCCCAAAAGGGCCAGTGTCCATCCCAGACTTCATGGACATGCAGGTAAAAACAGCCCTCTCCAAAGCTAAGAACACAGCATCTATGGGACTGGATGGTGTCCCAGGCTGCGGCTTACACCAGCCCCAAAAGGAACTACACCCTCACCTACATTAACTGTCCAGACTCAACCCTACTGCAGGCTATGTACCCAAAGAATGGCATACAGCAACAGTCATCCAGCTTCACAAAGGGGGTGCCACAACAGAAACTGGAAACTATTGCCCTATAGGCCTACTCAGCCTGGTCTGCAAAGCTATGGAGCAAATTATCATGGAACCCATAAACAGAGACATTGGGAATCTCCAGACACTGGACTCTACCCACCTTGGCTTTGTTAAAGGCAGATCCTGCTTCCTAAACCTAGTTGACTTCTTTGAAACAGTTACCAAGGACATAGATGGAGGTGAAAGTAGTCCACACAGCCCACTTGGACCTCATTAAGGCCTTTCAACACCATTCCCCACTCTGGCATCATGGACAAGCTTACCAGCTTGAACGTTAACAGCTATGTCACAGGATGGGTGGCCAACTGGCTCACAGATCAAACACACATGTTCAGAGTTGCAGGTGCCATGTCCGACTCTAAACTAGTCACAAATGGCATCCCACAGGTCTTGTTCCTGGGTCCCCACCTGTTCAGTAGATACTGCTCAGAGGTACAGGCAAGCACGGGAGGAGTATGGCTGAACAAGTTTTCAGATGACTGCTAACTGTGGTTGATAATCGACTCTACGGCTGACACAGACATCCTCCAGAAGGGTCTTACAGAGACAGATTCCTGGTGTCAAAACAATGCCCTCAAGGGGAATGCCAAATAATGCATAGTCATCCCCTTCATGTAAAACAAAGTGCACACAAAGTACCACATAGGTGGTAATCCAGTATGTATGGAGAATGTAATTATGGCCCTGGGGACCCAGGTAGATAGTAAACTCTCCTTTGATGATCACATTGCCAAAGTGTTTAGAAATTCCTTCTATGTAGCCCACCTAATGTCACCTAATATAACCCACTTAGTCTAGTCTGATGATGTCACCATCCTACAAATATACCTGTGGAAAGGAGAACACCCAGTAATGTGTATAGCATGTTGTGTAAATGCATACTGCTGTAGTATCATAATGTAGTTAGGTAGGGGATTGAATCCTACACTTGACAACTGTATGAGATTGTGGGTGTGTATGTATCTCCTTGGAGAGGAGCAACCTTTTTGGAGACTACTACAACACCTTAAAAGTGGTATACTTATCTTTGTCAAGTCTGATGATGTCACCATCCTACAAATATACTTGTGGAAAAAAGAACTCCCAGTAATGTGTATAGCACATTGTGTAAATGTGTACTGCTCTAGTATCATAAAGTAGTTAGGTAGGGGTTTGAATCCTGCACTTGACAACTGTATGAGAGTGTGTGTGTGGGTGGGTGTATCCCCTTGGAGAGGGGCAACCTTTTTGGAGACTACTACAACACCTTAAAAGTGGTATACTTATCTTTGTCAAGTCTGATGATGTCACCATCCTACAAATATACCTGTGGAAAGGAGAACACCCAGTAATGTGTATAGTGTGTTGTGTAAATGTGCACTGCTCTAGTATCATAAAGTAGTTAGATATGGGTTTGAAGCCTGCACTTGACAGCTGTATGAGAGTGTGTGTGTATCTCCTTGGAGAGGAGCAACATTTTTGGAGACTATTACAACACCTTAAAAGTGGTATACTTATCTTTGTCAAGTCTGATGATCTCACCATCCTACAAATATACCTGTAGAAAAAAGAACTCCCAGTAATGTGTATAGCATGTCGTGTAAATGCATACTGCTGTAGTATCATAATGTAGTTAGGTAGGGGTTTGAATCCTACACTTGACAACTGTATGAGATTGTGGGTGTGTATGTATCTCCTTGGAGAGGAGCAACCTTTTTGGAGACTACTACAACACCTTAAAAGTGGTATACTTATCTTTGTCAAGTCTGATGATGTCACCATCCTACAAATATACTTGTGGAAAAAAGAACTCCCAGTAATATGTATAGCACATTGTGTAAATGTGTACTGCTCTAGTATCATAAAGTAGTTAGGTAGGGGTTTGAATCCTGCACTTGACAACTGTATGAGAGTGTGTGTGTGGGTGGGTGTATCCCCTTGGAGAGGGGCAACCTTTTTGGAGACTACTACAACACCTTAAAAGTGGTATACTTATCTTTGTCAAGTCTGATGATGTCACCATCCTACAAATATACCTGTGGAAAAAAAAGAACTCCCAGTAATGTGTATAGCGTGTCGTGTAAATGCGTACTGCTCTAGTATCATAAAGTAGTTAGGTAAGGGTTTGAATCCTGCACTTGACAGCTGTATGAGAGTGTGTGTGTGTATCTCTTTGCAGAGGAGCAGCCTTTCTGGAGACTACTACAACACCTTAAAAGTGGTATACTTATCTTTGTCAAGTCTGATTATGTCACTGTCCTACAAATATACCTGTGGAAAGGGAAACTTCCAGTCATGTGTATAGCACTCTTTGTTAATGTGTACTGCTCTATTATCATAAAGTAGTTAGGTAGGGGTTTGACTCCTGCACTTGCTGAGTGTGTGTGTGTATGTGCTCTATGTGTGTGACACTGTTGGTCAATGTGTTGTGGGTTTTGCTTTTACTACTGTATGACATATCACTATGACAACAGTATGTGCATTGCACAAGTCAGATAGCTGTGTGGCAAATACATATACGTATATGTGAACCCAATTATTTCATAGGTGGGAACCCTGCTTTCTCCATGAACACATCTGTTATCTTTGCCAGACTGTGCTGCCGCTTTCCAGACCTTAGGTCACATCTGTATGCTTGTGACAAGCCCAGCCACTGCAGTGATCCCTGGCCTAGGTCATCCATGTCACACACACTCATTGCATTTCTATTGAATAGTGTGAGTGAGGGTTTATGCCTGAGGTATATTTCAGACCTGTTCAAATGCAGCAAAGTCTGTCAGTGATGGCTATTCATTATAGGTGTACAACAACCTTTGTGGATATGCATGCAGACCCCTTATTGCTTATGTGATCCACTGAGGGATTTCAAAATAGCTTTGGAAATGTGATTACCAAAGGAGAGATGATGTAGCACTTGGCTGTATGTACACATCGGTACCTGTTCAACATGTTCGGGGCTACTACCTATGTGGTACTGTGGGGATACTATGTTTTGTAAAGGTGGATGACTATGCTTTACTTGGCTTATAGCTTTACAGCATGGGTTTGACAACAGGTATCTGTCTGTATGATACCCTTATGGAGGATGTGTGTGTCATCTGGTGAATGCATTATAGGTCACAGTATGCATTTCCAGACATGGACGGACATATCCCTACTATGTTTGCTTGTACCTAAGAGAGCTATATGCCAAACTGGAGTGGTCCCAGGAATGGGTGCAGGTGAATACCACTGTTTACTGGCATAGTATAGTACCTGAAGGATCCAAATGTTACTGTGTGTCCTACATCTGTGTGTTAGTTGTCAAGACATCATCTAACAATTGTTTATGGTCAGGCTGTTGAGGTTATGTATACTACCAGAATGCAAATCAATGACAGATAGTAACAGTATCACCCACAGCACAGTGTCAAACCATGTCATACACACATGTGTACCCAAGTTCCAAAATGTGTATAGTACAATGCATACTGGCCATCAATAGAAACTATGGAATGTTAACACTGTGTAATACAGGGCATGTCACCCTGCCCATGTGTCCACTATGCACGTACATGCAGACAGTGCACCTCCACCATGTTCACAAATGTACACCTGAAAATCTGTGCTGCACACATCCCACACGTACTATCCACTCTCTAACACATGCTGCCAATACTACACACATCAGCCAAGTGGCACGTGGGTGGACAATACACTATTGGAATTAACACCGGTATAAACAATACTACATTGACAATCATAGCTTTAATGCATCATGGCTGCTCAGCTACACCTTCAAGGATATCATTACACTTTATTGCTGACAACATGCTAACATTGCTATACTGTTATAAAGTCACCCTGTGCATCAGCACTATGTTAGCCTGTTCCTGCATCAATGTTACAGATGACAGGAGGTGGCACAGGTTTCATCATATGCACAGGGTGTGTTGTTGGTTTGCCAGAGGCCTACACTGAACCATACAATCGACATGTATGTGTGTCTGTGTGTGTGTGTGTGTGTGTGTGTGTGTGTGTGTGTGTGTGTGTGTGTGTGAGAGGGCCAAGACTACTGCTATGGGCCAATGTTGATGTAATGTGTGCAGGTATGTGTTAGCCCTAGATGTCTGGTTTATGTGTGTGTGTGTCTGCATGCACACAGTTCCACCATGTGACTGCCATATACGGGGATTTGTGGGACAGCCACAGACTGTACCTGCCAGGCTTTACAGATCACCATCTCTGGCCATGGATACGGTACCTGTGCCTGGCAGGGGTGCTACTGACAGTATCAGGTACTAAGCTACACTGGGTACTATCCTCAGAGGTAGAAATATGTACACTGGTCCCAGGGTCCTGCTGCGGCTGGCCAGAGCCACATGCACATGGTCTTCTAGGATGGTCTATGGACAGCCAACCCCCAACATTGCTGGGGCTGGTACTGGCACTATGGGAGCGGCTGTGACTTGAGGGACGTCCATGGTGACTGCCAGCTGCTGATGTTGCTAGCATACGTCCAAGTCGACATGTCAACCATCCCGCACTGTCCTGACACATGGACATGACATTAAGGAGGACATCTAATGTCTCACCCCAACGTCTATCAGTGACCTCAGTGTAATTACGGATGGCACCTGCTAGGTTATGGATACTGTAATTTAAAGCGGTGTTATGTGCCCTTAGTCCCTGTCTGGTGTACTGTTCCATACATGCCTGTGCCTTCATGACAGCCTGGAACATGCGTGAGGTTGTAAGACCTGTGGCACGTCTGCCAGGGGCATGATGACCAGCAGTGCTCCAACGAGAACCCCTGGACATCTGCCTATGTGGTACCGTTCCAGACATCTGGGTATGGCTGCTGTGTTGGGATGCATGTGCCATAGATACCACACTGTCCTGGCCAATGCCGACTGTGCACTGTCCCTCAGCTAAGGGCATTGGTGATGGATGTATTGGCAGTATGACTGTGTGCATGGATGGGGTGGACACTTGTGTACTGTCTATTGGTGGCCCAATGACAGACCCTGGCAAACATGCCTGTGCCTCAACACACCTATCCTCATTATCACTATTTGCGTCAGTGACATCAGGTTCTCTGCTGCAGAGAACCTGCCCAACCTCAGCACCTGTGAGAGGAAGACAGGAAACACACTTTACGACCTGTACCTGATGTCGGAACACATGCACACATGAACAGATGCACACATGCACACATGAACAGATGCAGACATGCACACATGCACACATGAACACATGCATACATGAACACATGCACACATGAACACATGCATACATGCACACATGCAGACATGAACACATGCACACATGAACACATGCACACATGCACAGATGCACAGAAATACACTCCTCAGTAAAGCAGACACACACACACACACACACACACACACACACACACACACACACACACACACACACCACCAGCAATCCAGAACATACTCAATAGTCATTGATGGTGGTGTACAGTATCACAAGCCAAACAGTCATATCACATGTGTCAGCATGCAGGACGTGTGTTGCTCAACAGCATGCAGTGCAAGTGTAGACAGTCCTTGCTGATAATAGTATACATGACTTTGATGCATGTGTGTTGTTGTTCAGTGATTGGCCTCACCCTGGAGCGTAATGTGTACATGGACACAACATTGCTGTGGAAGTATTAAAAGATCTTCAATGTCCTGTACACCATCACTCACAGGTATACATACCATGGCTGGATGTGTATCTGTATGTCACATAGATATCCATTTCTGATTAGAGCGTCTGTGTCTTTAGCAGATAATTGTGGACACAGGCTTAGCTCATGCATGCTATGTATACACACGGGATGAGTGGTGCATGTATACTTGATGGAATACCATTGCTCAACATAGCCATTGTACAGTGGTTATGGTGAGTGTAGAACATATTGTGGACATGCCAGTGCCAGCCATGACATGGCATGCTACAACACAACTGCAACATTAAACATCACACATACCCAATGTGTGTCATGTGACCTATACACTCAATGGCATTACAAGACATATATGTGTCACTTTGTGCAAATGGTGATTGCTATGCATATTGTGTATAGGTGCATATGTTTGCACACACACAACATTGAGGTGTATAGCAATGAATGCTATGTGTAGTACTGTGGTTACTGTAACTGGATGGGGTGTAACACCATGAGCCATCATCATGCAGCATCATGTGGTCATTCAAGGCTACTAATGTTTGCCAGACCTGCACCTATCATGCTGTACCTGAACTGCAGTACCATGGCTACATTCACCATTTCACAGCCAGTTGTTACATGGGTTTGTAAGGTGCCCAATAGGGAGCATTGCCTAACATGAATGTGTTATGTGTTGAAGAGTGTTGCACTGCACCATGATAGGCCTCTACCTCTCAGGTATATTATGAGTGCTGTGTGGATGACATTTGTGATACTGGAGTGTGACCTTACAGCGGGTGTCTGAATATGCCATGTGTAGCATATTAACGTGTACTGTGTATGACAAAGTTGTGTATGTTGTGTGCATGTGTATCAACTCTGCCTATCCAACGTCCACTACAGTGTAGCCACAATTGTTTGGGATGCTCTGTGTATTGCATATGTTTGAGGCAGCTACTCACGTTACTGAGATGTCCATAGTCTCACAGCAAACATGCACAGCATGCATTATGCGTAGGTGTGTTACATGTGTAGATGGCCTACACCTCATCTATGACATGCACATTTTATTTGCAGTATTAAATGTAGAACACACTCACTAGCATGGGTCTGCTGCCTTGCTGTCACACCAGAGGGACCTACAAGGATATGAGACAGTTTGTCAGTGGCAACAACTGTGGCATTGCTACTGTGGGTTTGCAATCTTACAGTAGTACAACAGTTGACAGTCACACGCCTACAGATTATGTTCCAAATTATCAGTATTGCACAACACCAGGCGCCACATCTTCTAACTACACAGTACACATCTCACATATGCATGATCTACCAATAGAGGTAACAGTAGTCTGCAGATATGCCATGTTACCTGCACGCTCCATGTGAACTTGCTGGGTGGCTCCGGCCTCCATGATGATGCATGTGTGCTGTTGTTGTTGTTGGCCAGGAGCCACCAGGCTCAGGAGCAGCTCCTCCACTCTGGTGAGGGGGGGATGGATGGTAACTCCACCACCTGTGGCAAGCTGTTGTCTACAGACATCAGACGCACACTGCGGGACATGTCTAAGTAAATCACTGCAGTGATGGCGTACCTGCTCATATGTCCGGTTATGCATACCTATGTCATTTACCCTATGGACAACATCTTGCCACAGTGCAGTCCGCTCATGCTGGTCCTGGCTGGTTCTTGAGAAATGCAGGGTGTAGTGCTGAACCAGACTGGTTGTTATTACTTCATCCTCAGCTGGGCTATAGGTTGGGTTGCGATGGTGGGCCATGACCCTGGAAGACAATGAAACAATATGTGTGAGCAAGTCATGTGGCACACTTAACATTCTAAAGTACAGATATCACTGAACTGCCATATATAGCAACCTATTGGCTGTCAGAGGATACACACTTTCAATACCACATATCAGTGCTCAACCCACAACTGCCTGACAGTGCCTGGCATGTTCTATATATTAAACCATGTTCTGCACAGCAACAAAGAGAAACCAGTATGTAAGACTATACAACAGTACATGGCACACTGTATGCGACACAATGCACCACCTAGCCACAGGAGGTATATATCAAGCTAATGCATAAAGAAATATGTCATCCATTGCAATGATTGTAAAGTCCAGTTACAGTATTAATGGTATACCACACTAGCTGTTGATGGCAAACCCCTGTCTAACATATGTGCACATTCGTGAATATAGGTGGCATACTGCTGTACTAGACTATACATGTTGCTAGATACGCACTTATATCCTGTAAATCACATATGACTGAGGGCATGTTACAGGCATACCCACACACACACATCTGACATACATACAAGACACAAAGGTATAGCAACCCAGATGAGCTTTACCTGTGTACCATACAGTACTGTGTGTCAGCACTTACAAAACCTTATGCCTGAGGTATGTAATCTGTGAGGACTACAGGGAACACACAAAACAGTGGTTCCAAGAAATGTGGACATACACCATACTGTGCTGTTTAGGCCTACAGCTTCAAGTAGTACTACAGTTCATACGGGATTTGGATTCACCAGCAGTACCAATCAATAAGCATACATGTACTGCTTTAGCCTACAATGGCACACCCCACTCAACACCAAGGGACTATGTCAGGCCATATGCCATACTGCGTTTTCTGCCTAGCAATAGCATACACATCTTTTGCTGGGATCAGAGCTATGACACAAAATACCATGACAGAAACGGTTTCCCACTAAGCTATCACACACATATACACAACTTTGACACATTCACCAACACATTCACAATCACACTCAGTCAACCTCACATAGCAATTATTGCAACAAGAACATGTGGGTGTGTATCGGTTCATAGGTAGGTAATAGGCTATTGGCCCTAGGGCCTATAGAAGCCTAGCCATACGGTATCCTGGCCTTTGACACCCATGTAATTTAATTTCATGTGCCCCTGTCAAGCAGAGACACAGAGGTGATTCCCGGGGTGTATTTCCTATCTCCCATCCAATCATCAGGATTATTCATGACAACTGCTAGTGAGGAGCTTTGTTTGCTATTGATAGGTAGTTTGTTCCAGAGTATGGGATGTCTCTGAGATAGGAATCTATCCCTCCAGTATGTTCTGTATATTGAGGTGACAAGGTTTAGGTTCCTAGAGCGTGTAGGTCGTAGGGATTGTGATCTGTTTACATGGAGCATGTCCAATAGCTCTGGGTTTGACATTGCTTTGTATGTTAGGCAGAGGTCACCTCTGGGTAGGTGATATGTGACACAGTCTAGCTGTGGTTTTGTGAGACGGTCTGCATAGGGCATCTGTTTGAGGCCAGTAATACTCTTTGTGAGGTATGTCTGTGGCCTTTCCAGTTGCTGTAGATGTCTTGTGAGGTACATACCAAAAGGGGCATTGTACTCTATAATAATATTATGAGTGATGAGTAGAGGGGAACACTGACCTCTTTTTCCCTGGATGACACACCTTTTGTGATGAGGTGTGCCACATAGACAGATTACATGACTAGTGTGGCACTGTGATTATCAAAGTGGAGACTACTGTCCACCTGTGTCCCATGGTCTCTAAACACACTTTCGGTGTTAAGTAGACTACCACCTATGTGGTAGTTCATGGGTACAGAGTTTTTACCAAAAAGGATGCCAATGCATTTTTGACATTGAGCTTGAGGCCATAGCTTTGTCACCAGGCATCTGTTGCAGTAAATATGACCCTGTCTCTCCTTTCTCTCTCTCTCTCTCTCTCCATTGGTGTACATATAGATATACATATAGGCACATATACAGTCCACTTTTCATGGTGGGAATATCAATTATGCGAAGGTTGTGAGGTATACAGTTATGTAATAATATTGCACAGTCTTGTGCGAAATGCATTGAAGGTGTTCTCAGCCCACGTAGCTTTAGCTAGCCTTACTGGTTGCAACACTGCAAACCTAACAAATCACACCCACAGCGTTTAACCACCACATGTCATATACCAGCACTGTATGTTGTCTTGTTTGCCACACACTACAACCTACATACAAATATGCACAAAACAACCTTCACCAACATATATATGTCCACCCTTCACAACCAGTTGCAGTATGTACCTTGCTCTAGGCACATGTGCAGATGCTAATATATCTGACACAGATATATCTCTCCATATGTGTGTGCCATACACACACAAGGTCCACACTGTTGTAAGTCCCTGGACCTCTCGGCTGGCCTGTTGGGCCTTGCTGCAACATGAACAGGTGTCACATGTGAGCACACAGTAATATTAGATGGTGTATGTATAGCTGCAAATGCTAGATTAGCATACTAGCCTGGTACAGCAGTTGCCAATGCTAAGATACACATTAATATGACTATCATGCATGTGTTACTCTGTCACATCCATGTTTATATAGCTGTATGAGCTACTCCCCCAAACAGCCATTGTCCACACTACTGTACAGAACACAGATAACATGGATCAGATGTTTGACATTTAATGCTGAGCTACATATGTCACAGTTATGTCCCACTGCACACAGCTACACACTGATTTGTCCATGGCAGTAGTTATGCAGGGCATCTGTGCATAGATACGTACTGCTGCCACATATGGATGTTTCAAAGTATGTAGAGTACTCTTCAAAAACATCTACTACATGCCAGTAAACACATATCTGTTACATACCTTTCCTTTATATGTGTTGGTAGTATTAAGTTCCGTGTGCCTTTTTTTTTCTGTTGATGTTGATGTGGGTGTGTGTCTCTCTCTCTCTCTCTCTCTCTCTGTCTCTCTCTCTCTCAATAGCTGCAATGGAATGATTGTGTGTGTGGACAGCAAGTACAGCCTGCTTTTATAGGTATCTGCACATGTGCATGTGATGGCCTCTGCACCAATTGATGGCCACCATTTGGTAATTGCATGCAGCCTGCTGTGTGGTAATTGCAGTACTTACTGTCATAGCAACCCAATGCTATAAATTGCTAAGTCAGGTAGGCATAGCCCTTTCAGCTTTCCAAAGTGGGGTCCATGCTTGTTTGCTGTGGACACCATTGTTTAAGTCAGAAGGTTGGTATAGTTCTTATATCTGAAGCTAGGGGTGTAGCCAGTGATTTAAATGTTGTACTCAGACCTGAATGTTGCCACTTCCAGTACACAGTTGTAGGTGTAGAATTGTACTCACCCCTACAAATGCTAACACAAGATACATGGGAGTATGTAGTTTCTTTTCTACTTATAGAATTAACTGCCATACATAAGTAATTATTGAGATGTATTCATTTGGCACATGAACTGTTTGTGAACTGCTATATTGTGAATATTAATGTACTCCCTTCTGCACAGTTTGTGCTTTTTTATTGTTGACATTAGCACAGGATGCTCAAGAAAACAGGACAATTCCAGTACTGAGTATGCCTACCTACATCCTTGGTAGACCCTGAACACACAGGTATATTGTACATTTGGGTGGGGATGCAGACATACAGAGAGCATTATGTATTATTGTGTGAATGCTATCCTGCTGGACTTAAAGGGTTGCTGTGTACCTGTTAGTTTAGCAAGGCAAGTAGTCTGTCTGCATAGCTCCCAACTGTGGACCTATCCAGATGGTAGCCAGATGTTAGGCTGTTATTCTCTGCCTGTGCAATGCACAGGTCTTTTGAGCACTGGTACAATGGCATTGTTATAGTCGTTTGCTACCAGTACATGGCTACATCCTTTGGTATTTCAGTGTTGTACTCCTACATAAGGGTATGGTTGTGGATCTCCTTCCAAAGCTATTTGCACAGTGTGTAACAGCAGAAAAGCTGATATGCCTATGTGTTCCTGCCTCAGCCAGGCCTCTGAAACACTCAGGTACATATTTGAACAGAGTGAGGTAAAGGTAGGTAAAAGTGAGGTACACCTTCAAAATATTAGAGACAGCAAGTGGAGACTTTGAGAGAACCAGTTCATATGGATTACTACACATTTTCTGAAGTACAAGCAGTGTCTAACTCCTACATATTGTCATTACTCATTAGGTGTAATACCCTACCTTTCTGCCTAATGTCAGTACTTTTCAGGGGATTTAGAGGGACACAGCTAACATATGTTTCAAAATCAGGGACGTCCCTGAAATGTAGTCACAGTTGGGATGTATGACTTCTGCCCAAATCAGATATGCCACTGTTTGTCCTGCTATGATACTGTGTGGAGGTTGCAAAGTGCTGCTGTAACATTATTTCCTGCTAGAATGGCTAGTTCTCTTATCACAGTCATGTAATGCAATTCCACAACAACCGCTGGCAAAGTTCCACAGAGCAAGTTTGGTGTTATGGCATTCCTATCTTTCCTTTACATTCACTCATTCTGATGCATGATATATCTATTTCAGCAACAACCTGCTGTATATCTACTGTGGCTTAGTGGTACTTCATGCAGTCTAGTGTATCCAAGGTCTGGGGTTCAAGACTGACAGAGATGTTTTATTTTGCTGCTGAGCAGAACAAGGGCCCTCACATGCAGGGTGACTAAGGCACTTTTAAGCAGTTGTAACCGGGTTTGCGTGTGTTTGCGTGAAGCTTAGCAATACTTAGCTAAGTGCACACACGTGCACACTCGTGCAAACCCGCTAACTACTGCTTAAAAGTGCTTACTCCCGCTAACCCTCGCGCTCATTTCTTTGAAAGAAAATAAAATGGGGAGATAGGAAAGTGGTGAGAAAGGGGCACAAAGAGGGAAAGACAGTAAGGAGAACAGCTCGGGATGTGCAGGTTGGGTGTAGGGAAGGACTATAGCTGCCCATTTCTTTTACAGCAACAGCTGTGCATATGCAATACTTTTGGAGGGAAATATGAAACCTTCCACCCCGAGAGAGGGGTGAGGACAACAAAGTATGTTGTACTGCCAATTAAATATCAGTTTATGTGTCCAGCAGACATGTGTGCAAAATGGGAAGCTATGTATGGGGCGTAATTTTCTTTGGGAGCAGATTGCCCTTTTTTTTGTCAGGTGAGAGTGGAATGTGGGGTAGGGGAAGTAGGTATATTTGAGGAGGTAGGTTGGGGAGGTAAAGAGACAATACAAACAAGACACATACAGGGGCAGAATATGACACATGTGGTGGGTGAACACCATTGACGGGGAAGGATGTTTGGAAATCGCAAGCCCATGAGCCCACAGATGGCAACAGTGGTACTGAGATCCCCACCCATGGGCAGTCACCACTGCAACTTCACAGCCCAGAGGGTGGCTATGTTGGGGGCTGCATAGGAGGGGCAGGCTCACCCATGAGTCACGCCACTTGTGCCTCAAGCTGGCGTAGAGGATCAGCGATGGAACTCTCGATCTCCCTACGCACCACAGCCCGGACCGTTTGGAGTGTGATAGGTGGCTCTCCCCCACCCATGCTTGCATGGGGGGGACGAGCCCCATCCCTTGCAGCGCTTCCACCCGAAGGTGGCACAGGGCCAGTGGAGGAGGAGGTCCCAGGCTGGGCACCGGACCTGCTGGTGCCAGGTGCCATCGCCTGCTGAGGTGGGACAGGTGGGTCCGCTGGGACCGGCCTTCCCATACGTTCTATGTTTAGGAGGATTTAATGAAAATATGGGTTAGTAACAGTCAACAGCATTCCCAATTAGTTATAACAGCATGCAGAAGTATTCCCATTAACCCAACACACCAGAGTTCCAACAGCTGAACAGCAAGCATGACACATGCATATATAGAACAACAATGGACATTACAACAGCATGCAGTTTTAATTGAGGGCAACAGGCCACCAATATTGTGGTATTTGAACAGGGCACATGCATCGAAATAAGTGCATATATTTATAAAACAATAGGACATATGTCCCAACAAATGTTTTGAGATTAGACATACCCATTGAGATGTGGAATTGCATTTTTTATGCACGTACAGTAGGGTGGAAAATGATAGCTCTATTAACAACTTATATATCCTTCTAGTTTACACTACATTCCTATTAACTGCAGCTATATGTCCCCTACATGTATTATTACACTACCCAATTGCCCTTAAATTGGGAAATGGGTTTTGCTAGATCTTTATATACATGGGCTGTATCTGACATACAAACTGTCCGGGATGCAGATGTTACTGCTACATATTTTGTGAGTTGCTCAGACACTCTACTGCTGAGATGGTACACTGACAGCTCTACTTTCCTATACTTATCTAGATATGTTTAGGTGAAATTATCAGTTACATGTTAACAGCTCCCTACATTTCTGACAGCACAATGACATTTCTGTGGAACACAATACCAAGCTACTCATGTGCCAGATTTACCTGTACGTGCTGGGCATGAACCAACAGTTGAGGACTGTAAATATGCTTAAAAGCTACTGGCACTCCCTTCATCCACTTTATATGGGCCTACTCAACTGTGTGTTAACAGCACTTAATACAGCAGTACTATTTCTATAATGCAAGAGTACAACAACATATCAAAGAAAAGAACACAGACACACTCCAGGAATTATATCTTTATTAAAGACTTACAACACTTTTCTAGAGGCTCTCTCATTTATTTTATATAACAGTACACGCAGAATAATTATTAGAGAATTATTATACCATTATTTATTGTGTTAAAACACTTTTTTCAGGCTCTCTCATTTATTTTACATAACAGTACAAGCTGAATAATTACTAACCTGCCTGGTGGCGCAGCCTTAGCAGCCTATCTGCATAGGCTTGCTGATTCACAGCATGGACACCTGCAGCTGTGAAGTAAATGAAGTGATATTGAGACATACCTATCCATAATATAGACTACAATAGCAATTCTTACATACTTCATTCCATGGCTACCTACTCAGTAGTGGAACAATTTCCATCCCACAAGCCTCCTGTATCCACTGGTTCAGTTGGTCCTCCTTGCATCTCTTCAGGTCTGAGTAGTGGTGTCTGACCTGCTCACCAGTCCGAGGGATGCCTGTGGCACTGGTGAGATCATGAGCTACACGGTTCCAAGCTTCTGCTTTGTATTGGGTGCCCAGGAGTCTCTCCTCATGATTATGGATGAGGAGCCAAACCATTACTTTTGACTCCTCAATGCCCCAACGTTGCGCTCGGAATCGAGAGGCCTCTCCAACACCGGCCATGCTGACTGCAGATGGGAGCTACAACCAGTTATGGCAAGTATTCCTGCCTATGGAGCTTAAATATGCCTCATTCCCGCACTTATCTGTGATTGGCCGGTTTTGAAAAAACTCAGCTGAAAGCACACCTGCTTAGCAATGGCTAAACTTCCATTGATATGTATGTGTGTGTTGAAAGTGCCTGCATATGAAAAGCTGTCATGGCTTAGTGGTTCAGTACTGTGATTATGCTGCACAGTATCCCGGGTTCGAGGCCTGTCATTGCTTTTTTTTTTACTACTAGCCAGACCGGCTAGGAGGTTTGGTTGTGTTTAGCCGACTTTGCTCAACTTTGCCCAATGTTGCTCTACGTTGCTCTAAATTGGGAAATGGGTTTTGCTAGATCTTTATATACATGGGCTGTATCTGACATACAAACTGTCCGGGGTGCAGATGTTACTGCTACATATTTTGTGAGTTGCTCAGACACATTACTGCTGAAATGGTACACTGACAGCTCTACTTTCCTATACTTATCTAGATATGTTTAGGTGAAATTATCAGTTATATGTTAACAGCTCCCTACATTTCTGACAGCACAATGACATTTCTGGGGAACACAATACCAAGCTACTCATGTGCCAGATTTACCTGTACATGCTGTGCATGAACCAACAGTTGAGGACTGTAAATATGCTTAAAAGCTACTGGCACTCCCTTCATCCACTTTATATGGGCCTACTCAACTGTGTGTTAACAGCGCTTAATACAACAGTACTATTTCTATAATGCAAGAGTACAACAACATATCAAAGAAAAGAACACAGACACACTCCAGGAATTATACCTTTATTAAAGACTAATAACACTTTTCTAGAGGCTCTCTCATTTATTTTATATAACAGTACATGCAGAATAATTATTAGGAATTATTATACCTTTATTTATTGTGTTAAAACACTTTTTTCAGGCTGTCTCATTTATTTTACATAACAGTACAAGCTGAATAATTACTAACCTGCCTGGTGGTTCAGCCTTAGCAGCCTATCTGCATAGGCTTGCTGATTCGCAGCACGGACACCTGCAGCTGTGAAGTAAATGAAGTGATATTGAGACATACCTATCCATAATATAGACTACAATAGCAATTCTTACATACTTCATTCCATGGCTACCTACTCAGTAGTGGGGCATATTCCATCCCGCAGGCCTCCTGTATCCACTGGTTCAGTCGGTCCACCTTGCATCTCTTCAGGTCTGAGTAGTGGTGTCTGACCTGCTCACCAGTCCGAGGGATGCCTGTGGCACTGGTGAGATAATGAGCTACACGGTTCCAAGCTTCCGCTTTGTATTGGGTGCCCTGAAACTGGCCCTGCAGGAATCTCTCCTCATGATTATGAACGTGGAGCCAAACTATTACTTTTGACAATTCAATGCCCCAACGTTGTGCTCAGAATCAAGAGCCCTCTCCAACACTGGCCATGCTGACTGCAGATGGAAGCTACAATCAGTTATGGCAAGTATTCTCGCCTATGGAGCTTAAGTATGCCTCATTTCCTGCACTTATCTGTGATTGGCCGGTTTTGAAAAAACTCAGCTGTAAGCACACCTGCTTAGCAAATGGTAAACTTCCATTGATATGTATGTGTGTATTGAAAATGCATGCATATGAAAAGCTGTCATGGCTTAGTGGTTCAGTACTGTGATTATGATGCACAGTATCCCGGGTTTGAGGCCTGTCATTGCTTTTTATTTTACTACTAGCCAGACCATCTAGGAGATATGGCTGTGTTTAGCCGACTTTGCTCAACTTTGCCCAACGTTGCTCTGCGTTGCTCTACAGTGCTCTACAGTGCTCTAAGTTGCTCGACGTTGCCCAACGTTGCGGTAGTTAGTGCGGTGCACAGCTACGCGCAAACATGTTTTGTTTGTGCTAGTTGGCATGATGCGCAGCTATGCGCAAAGCCATTGCGCTAGTTAAAGCAGTGCTAAGCTATGAGCAATTATACTTACATGTGTTTAATACTGGTAAACTTTGCTTAGCAGTGCTTCACATTGCTTAAGATACGTTACTTATGCATTCATCAGTATGCATAACCATTTCACCTTCTATATATATATATATATATATATATATATATATATATATATATATATATATAGATATAGATATATAAAATATCGTTCACTACTACATAGGCCATTTCAATGCTTTTTACTAAAATTTAAAAGATAAATGTCAGGAATTATTTTTATATACAGATTTTCAACAGAAAATAGAAAGGGGAGTGGTGGGACCCGAAGACCCAAACCGGGAATGCTTTCTCTTTGTGTGAAGGCTCTACCACTATGCTATTGCTATTTGGCTTAATGTGCATATAAGTTTCTTATTATCCTCTTCGATGTCTAAACTGCTAACTGTAGCTAAACAATGGGCAAACCCATGCAAACACGCACAAATACGGGCAGCTATATCGGGAATAATAAAAACAAAATAAAAGTTTTACATTTTATAATTGTACAGGGGTTTAGAATGTGGGGGAGTGTAGTGTTGGGTATGTACACATTTGAGCGGACTTGCTCATGTCAGTTGACATTTCCCAATATAGAGACTTGCAGGGGCGTGGATTTTTGGACTGCTCGGCAGTCGACATGCCCCCTGCACTCGTGCACGCTCCGTGTTAGCCTTAGAGTTGAGGCAGCACGCCCTCATGAATATGCATGGCGCGCTGACTTCTTACTCTTAGACTGCAGTTTCCATGTAAGACTAACTTACACGGGAGGTTAGTGAATCCTGGGGAATGTCTTTGTATAACGGCGGATTACTGTTCTTCTGCCGGTTGTGGTATACTGCTTTTTCATTTTGATGTACTGCGCATGCGTATGGGACTTGCTTTCCCACACGTACCCAGTACATCAATGCTTTGAAACAGAAGCAACAGAGAAAAGAACACAAAAATCATAACTGGTGTTGGGAAACTGTCTGTACTGGACACAGGATATTTGTAGATGGGTCATCTCCATCACCACAGCCTATAGATGTGTGAGTTTCCAAAACCCTAGTGATACTTATCTAGGGTAGCAGACTCCATTGCTCTTTTTTCTCTTTTTTTTTTTTTTAATTGTAAAAAAAAAAGGTTTTGGGGCACTTTATGCCAACAGAAAAAAGTCCCGACCTTTTTCCGTTGGTATATTGTGGGATTTACAATGAGCATGCTGGTTGGGCTCGGCCAATCAGCGTGCATGTTTTCAAATAGTAATAGGCAGTCATTGTATAATATACTTTATACCACATAACATCAATTAATTGAAATAGACATGTTATGGTAGAATAAGAGACATTAACATTGAAAGAAAAATAATGCAGGTACACTGCAGACTTAAGAGTCATTCACAAGATAATTGATAGCAAACACTTCTTTATAAGCAGCAGTTTATGACTTGATCTGCTAGGATAATTTTCCTACATCAGAAAAGCAAAATGTAGGTATAAACTTCTGAAACTTAATATCCTAACATCAGCATTTACATTTTATTTCTGAAAGACTTCAAACCCAGAGATTCTCTGACACTGCAGAAAATACATTCCAGATTTTGAAACCAAAAGTAAAGAACAATGTGTCATGTAATGTAGTTTCCTTTGAGGGATAGTTAAAAAAAAAAAACTTTAGACAATATTAGAATACAACTAAAATGTAATTGCTTGGCAATATCAGCCCTGTGCCCAAGTGCCAGATGTCAAAAATGATCAGCTTATAAAGTAACGGTGCATCCTGTCTGCATGCTCCTTAGCAGAGAAAAAAAATATTTCTTCTGAGTACTAAACATCTCTGTACATTGCAGGATCCACTAATATAAATGATGCTATTCTGGTTAGCATATACTAAATTCTGCACAGATAATCAAAGTAGGCACTAGCAAAAAGTGAAAGCTCATGCCTTTTCTTAAGAAAGACTCCATAACCACAGGCCTCTCTTCTTTCACTGCTCAGAAAATGTTTTTTTCTTTGATGTGTAACAAGTTGCTGATGGAGTCTGGTTGAGCACCACTCAAAATGTCGACTACACAAAAGTATCAAACCAGTAAAAATACTCTTATTTAAAAGCTTGACCCATCTTAAGTTATGTACTATCCTAAGAGATAAACCAGCAGTCAAACATATATTAGGCTTGCATGAGATGCCAAAGACGTTTGACACAACTCGTATGCAACCAATGCATAACACACTATCTACAGATATCACCATAGTCATTGATATAGTGTGTGTTAAGAGCCAGAAAATGTAGGTGTCGAAAGAAAAAGAATAAGGCTATCAACAAAAAGTGCTGCTAACAGCATACCCATATTTCCAAGTCACACTGAATACATAGCAATATACATAGGGTGCAAGGACTGAACCTTGTGGTATAACACAACTGATGACTATATATAGGGAAAGGAGTCCTTTGTAGAATGTTCTAGTAATGTAGGTCCAGAACAAGAGGATTGGTGTGTCACTATAATTAAAATCACTTCTCCTGTCTAGCAATAGGGTATCAGGCCCCCCCATTCAAATGCCTTTGCCAGTCCGCAATATGACAACAATGATTGGATGGTGCAGGGGTGCAGTGGTAGCATTGTCGCCTCATAGCAAGAGGTTCTCCGGTTCGATTCTCGGCTGGGGTGCCTTCTGTGTGGAGTCTGCATGTCCTCCCTGCATTTGTGTGGGTTTCCTCTGGGTGCTCTCTTTTTCTCCATCCCACATTACAAAGACATACATCTGGAAAATTTCTCTCCGGGCCTCTGCTGAAAATTGGCTTAGTTCCAAGTCAGACTTTCCTGTTTAACAAATGTTAAATAAATAAATAAAACAAATGATTAAATCAGCATAATTTAACAAAGGGCAATTGCTGAGTCACCTTTAGGTAATATGTCATATTGGTACCTAGTGGGATGACTATAAATAAACCAATTATTCATATACTTGGCCGGCGATTACTGTCTTTTAAACTTTTGAGAAAATGGGGCAGGAGGGAAGATATGTCTTTAATTACTACCCTTTTGGAAGTCTCCAGGCTTGTAGGAAAGACTGTGGTAGACCACACTACTAAGCTGGGAGAAATTTATCTGACAAAACTGAAACAATAAATTCGGTATGCTATTTTTAAAGATGTAAGGTATCTGAGTATGATCAGTTTTTCACCCTCTTTTCCCTCTATTGACCTATACAGCCCCTTCATTCACAGTAGTAAGAGCTGGTCATGGGAGTCCATCATCCTGCAGTCATAAGGTTTTTCTTTGTTTTACCCTAGGATCCCCATGCTTGTAGATGATATAGGGATGGCTGTGCAATGGATCACTGTGGTGGTAAGTGATCCCTGCCCACAAATGATACAACCACTCAGAAGGCCTCGCCATCCCTTGCAAGTAAGCATCTCCAGTCCCTACCAGGAATTCTAACACAGATGGTGTATCCCTGAATTAGGAGCCTAGTTCCTCACTCAGTGGAGGCATGTCGGCACTGTTTCATCATTCATCTCTCTCTCGCTCTCTCCCATCACCAGAAACTCATGCTCACAGGACATATGTGTTGCAATGAGGGCTTTAACCTGCTATACTGCAGAGCTGACCTGAGCTTACACTCTCATTTGAAGGGAAATGATTGCAACATTTCTTCAGAAGTAAGATAAGCAGTTTGTTAAAAGGAAAAGAAGAGCATTACAGCAATGCTCTTAAATAGTTTGCAAAATAATCTGTTTTTGTTCAGCAATGCTCTTAAATAGTTTGCAAAATAATCTGTTTTTGTTCAGTAATGCTCTTAAATAGTTTGCAAAATAATCTGTTTTTGTTCAGCAATGCTCTTAAATAGTTTGCAAAATAATCTGTTTTTGTTCAGCAATGCTCTTAAATAGTTTGCAAAATAATCTGTTTTTGTTCAGCAATGCTCTTGAATAGTTTGCAAAATAATATGTTTTGTTGTTACCTATTTAAATCCAATAAAGCCTATTAAATTAGATTAAAAAAAAAAAAAACTTGTGTGGTGTTTCTACTTCATGGTATCAGGAAAAAAGAAAGATGTCATCCTTGACAACTTAAGTATTTCTTTTTGCATGAAAGATCCACATATTTTACCATACTTGCTTTTCAAATTGTACCCATCACAATATGATAATTTTGCTATTATTCAAGTTACTATCACTGGGCATTTTGTAAGATCAGAGAAATGTTTCTTGTCATACCTTCCATACCGGAGAATAACTCTGGCAACAACACACAAATTAAGTCTCTCAAATATTTGACTTCCTACATAAGTTCCAAAATCTGCAAGCTCACTGTGCATACCTCATTCTCCAGTGGTTCAAGTCCATTTTGTTTGGCAGTATTGTTATAAAGTAAATCATCAGAGATAAATGCCAAATGCTTTGGCAACCTCAACTATAGGGGTGAGTGTAGATGACCAACCAGAGACCTATTTTTCTTCATGGGGAGCAGCTGCCGGAAACTCCATGAGTTAGAAAAAGATCCAGGTGAGAAAGACATCTGCAGGTATTAAAGTCACATATTTGCACATTGTACACTTGCATGAGCCTTGTGCTGACACATTTCATGACACCATGTCTCCTAGTCTGTAACCAGATTAAAGAGTACAAACCAAACCAAATCCCCATCCACCTCTGTGAAATAGACAGGCCAAGAGTGATTACTGGATCAAGTACTGGAGGCACTGAGTAACGCTTGGCAGGCTTAAGCTGCTGATATCAGTTTGCACATATTGGGGAGGGAGGCTCTGACCTGCTTCATTCTTGGCACCTACTGGAGAACAGGAGGATGGCAAATAACATATGGGACATGGATGTGTGGTTGGCTCTTTCAAGCCATTTTACATAGTGGGGTGTGTGCAGGAATGTGCAAATCCACAAGAGAATGAATAGAAGGCACTTGTATATGTGATTGCACACTCTAGCTGCTGATACCAAATTTAGGTCATACCATGAAAAACCAAGAGGACTACTTGGAAGAAGGTCTCCTGTGATTGTCCTTCACCTATGGAAGAGTGAATTGGCGTATGATTATAGGAGGGTTGATGGGTTGCAGACAAAGGGGAGGAAAAAACTTCCCCACTGCATGTGGCAGCCACATAATGATCTGGTCCCCTTCCCTCTTTTTCTCAAAACTCACTGTAATAATGAAATTTTATTACTGCCTTATGTGAGGGCTTCCTGGTGGAGGGAGGAGTAAATAGGATAGCAAGGGGGTAAGCAGACATGACCTAAGTTTAAGTTGAAATATTGGATCCAAAAATAAATTAAAAATAAAAAAACTGGGAAGATATGATAACAGCACAGAAATGATCTGCCTTGAATGTTTAATAACTGTTTTAAAGTTGCTTCCTGCTTGCAACTGCAAACATCAATGTCTGGGACATATAGCAGACACTGAAATACTAGTGGTGTGTACAGTCTCTGACAGGACACTGTGTCTCCAATGGCTAATATTTTGCAATCTCATAAATCAGACCATTCTATGGTCATCCAGTATGTGCCTGCAGGCACACCACAAGCACACAGTGATGAGTAACAGTCATGCCACATCTGCTTTATGGTTTTAAAATACTTGCAGATCCCACAGACATACAACCCACAGTACAAGAAAGTGACCATTTCCCATGGTATTTATTTCTCAGTGGTATACATTAATGGCTTTACATTGTTGGTCAACCTATTTTAAATGTATGAATATTTAGGTAGT
Organism: Protopterus annectens; assembly: GCF_019279795.1. Lineage (NCBI taxonomy): Eukaryota > Metazoa > Chordata > Ceratodontiformes > Protopteridae > Protopterus > Protopterus annectens. The sequence goes on along the minus strand of NC_056741.1, from coordinate 1,983,359,878 downwards.
TACTAGGTAGGAAGTCCGGGAAACCAGTGAAGAGCCTAATACAAATTATATATAATATACACCCACAACTACCCTTTCTCACCCAGCTTATAATCTGTTGCAGGTAAGAATGTTGACTGTAGAGACTCCAGGCATTGTTATCCTCAGTTAGTCAGTAGTCACGTGTATTGTGGTTAAATGGATTCCATGCAGTAGAGGATCCAGGACTCCACTCTGCTGAGGACTGATGCTTACAGATCAGTTATTGTAGGCAGATGCCCCTATGTTGCGTATGTGTGCCATCAGTGGGCCACTTAGTGACCCCTACAATGACAGTATTGTGAATGCCTAAGTGGGCACTTTGTAAATGTTGCCTGAGTGGGGCATACATAGTCTTATGTGGGTGTCAGGTCTGTCTGTTTTGGGGTGGAAGAAGGGTTTAACTGCAATTTGACTGTCATGCTCAGATTTTGACCACTATAGCAATTAACACATTAACTACTGTAAATGTGAGATGTATGGATGTATTACCATGTGGTGGTACAGAAATTACCTCTCCCTCAACTTTTCACAGGTCCATTAGGTATTGCACAAGCCCATGGTCCTGCTCCTGATAAGCATGACACTGTTTTGCTAGTGATGTATGTTTACAGCATTGTAATCCCTAGACTGTCATCCCAGGCCTGCTGCCTGCATTGCTGTACTGTTGGCATGATTGCCAAATGCACACATATTCTCTGACAGTACACGTTAGACTCATACCTATGCCTTGCAGGAGTGACTACACTGATAGATTTAACAGTATTGTCATGACAGTACACAGTGTCATATGTGTCAACTGTGCGGAGTCTACTCTAATGTCAACAGTGTACCTTATTGTTGCTGATGAGATTGCAGTATAATGAGAGTTTATGTACAAGTAACTACAGCTGTTAGTGGGACGAGTACTTTCCTACCGTCCTACTATATGAGATTGGGTTATCAACAGGTCTGTCATAGTGACAACAGTGTATAGAGCCTTACATATATCACAACATAGTACTGCAGATCATAACAGGTAGTAATGTATTGCTTTTTCCTTTCCTATCACAGGTGACCGGAGGGTTGGTCTCTATCCCCTACACAACCTGATGTCAGTGTGTCCTCAGGCTCTGATGTCGAAGGTGGCCACAGTGTGACACAAGTGGGGGTTTGGGGGCTGAATCTGTCCCAGAGGTTGACATCCCTCTTCTGCCCCCATTGTCACTGCACACAGTCAGTATGGCCACACATACCCAGTCCCCAGAGGCCACAGAATTTGGACAGTCACAGGGTGTGGACATTGGACAGAAAATTGTAGCAACTATAGCTCCAGTGAGTGTAGACACTAGCCATAGCTAGAGAGCTGGTGAGGTCCCACACAGGCGGATTGACAAGGGTGCTTGTAGGAGGCCTGCTGTCTGTCCACTGTCTGTTGTAAATGTCACATCATGGGTCACTCGGCACATATTTTGGACTCTCATGGAGGCACAGGCACATTCTGAATGGAACACCAGATGTATGCTTAGGGTTATGGATGCAGCACAATCTGACATCCGTGACTGTCTCCACCACATTGGGGACGCCCTGGATTGGTTGACTGATGTAGAAGACAGAAGGGCTGACACAGTGTCTGTCTTGGACCACACATTGTCTGTACTGGAACATGTGGTTGGATTAAGTGATGGACTCGTGGATGTAGGTCAGCAACCAAATCTGCTGAGAGTCCACATGGCCATGCACAATCACGCTCCTGTAGTGGCATTACATCCAACGCTACAGAGGGGAGTGCGCTGACCACACCATGACATGGCAGGCCATGGGCTTGTGGTCCTGGGTGTTCCAGTGGGGGACACAGTCCCAGCAGACTGCAGTCACTGTCAGGTACTAGCATTGCTTCTGACCTTGGGCATGAAGGTGTCAGTGCAACTCCTGGCAGAGCCAGTTCCCATGTTCAGGGCCAGAGACAGTGAACTGTCAACTCTACAGTGTATGGTCCAAAGTTGTCCAACATACACACATGTAGAGCTAGCACTGAGCTTGACTGCATACATGCACACACTCACACACCACAGTCAAATGCAGGTCACCTACAGACACACATGGCACCTTTCCATGGCCCATCTTACCTGCTTTCCTTCCTGACTCTCACACATGCTGTCAACCATTTGGGTCAGCCTAGGCTTCTTGCACCCCCACACAACACCCTGTGCAAGTGATGATACCTGTGCTATATCCCTGTTACCCTCACCATTGATGCAGGGAAATGACGCTATGTGTCTGATTCACAGGGTGAGTATATTAGTTAACATGTAGTTGTGTAATGCAGTGTTATTGTGCCATGTCACTTGTAGTAGTTAATGACAGATACTGTATGCTGGCATTTGCCATGAGTAGGCCGCATACTTTTGTGTACCTTATGTTGTATGATGTTGTAATGACTGTATAGTTACAAGATGACAGGTGTGTCATGGACCTTTTTCTGTTTTTGTTTCGGAGGTCTGTTGGGATAATCTGTGGATACACAGCAGCAATGAAGCAGCACAGGATGGCATGTCAGCACTGCAGATATATGTCTTCAGCAAGGTACAGCACTAAAAGTGCATGGCCCCATAGGTTCATATGTGTATAACAGGCTAACACGGACACTGGCAGCATTCAGCATACTCATGCATCCCTAATCTGTGAACAGGTCTGCTACCCTAGATAAGTATCACTAGGGTTTTGGAAACTCACACATCTATAGGCTGTGGTGATGGAGATGACCCATCTACAAATATCCTGTGTCCAGTACAGACAGTTTCCCAACACCAGTTATGATTGTTGTGCTCTGCATCCCATTGTGTAACCTGCACATGATGTGTGTCACAGCAGATGTGTGCTTCACATGTATGGGGGGCCTGTTTCATGTAGGGAGTACTGTATGTGTTACATACCTGTTTCTCCAGTATGTACTGTGTATACCACAGTGATGTTGTAGGCATGTAGAACAGGGAACACATGTGTTACCCCTGTCATGGATACACAGGAAGTACACAGTGGGATCTGATACCTCCCTGTATGGAGCCTTACTCATCCCCTCCAAAACATGTAGGAGACAGACTTCACATGTACAATCGTGACATGGACTCCATAGGACATGTTATCTACACTGTGCATTGGTGTACCATGGAACCTGTGTGGCTGCTATAATTGTATGATATGCCTATGTAGTGCACACAATGATAGGTGTGATGGCTGCCACAGTCAGTATAGCAGAGACAGTCTGGGATTTACATCCCAAATCTGGTGCTATAGGTTATACAACAGTGAATGCATCCCCACATCCTACCAACCAGTGAAAGTCAAAGGCTACATTATTATCTGTGTCCATAACTCCATGTGTAATGGGTCAACTGTGTGCTATGTGCAGACACTACAGTATTTTAGAGGAGTGGATGATTTTCCACAGGATAGTATTGTGCAGTTGTTGGCATTTAGTCTTTTTCAGTGGCTCAGACAACAACTGTCTGTGTTCTAGACCATCCTGAATAACTGTTGGTTCTGTGTGGGATTCTGTGACAGCTGCTAATATACAATCCTCTGCTAATGTACTCAGTCAGAGGTCACTGACAGTGGCTGTGACTGCAGAGAGGGAATAGGTAGATGGGGTACACCAGTAATGGAGGATGGTGAACTCCACTGGTGACTAGCATCATTGCAGAGTAGGTCTCCCAATGCTATCTTCCCAGAGTATGACTGTCAGACACTTGCCTATCCACCAGCTGACATAACACTCTGTACATGACATACAAGTAAGGCCAGCTGGCCTAATATTGTCATACACCTTGTCAGGCCATGGTTGGTGGAGTGAGACATATGTCCGACATCCATTGCATACTGTAACAGTCAATGGGTTCTGCCAGTTACAGTCAGTAGGCATGATCTGGCCCTGAGCAAAAGTAACAGTGTTTGGTCCAGAGTCAGTAGGTGTGCAACAGTGGTAGTGCTCATATCCATGATAACTCCTATCATGGAATTTCAGGTGACATGACTCAGAGATCTGGGAAAACCGCTTGGCACTACATGCTAGCTGTCCTCTGTGTAAGTAAGTATTGCAGTCACTTCCAGCAAGTTACAAGAAAAGAGTCATGCAAGGTGTCTGTAAAGAGCACAGACAAACACATTAGGGAAGTGTAATATGTACACATTGTGTTGCTTAGTCATGCTGTGGCTCACTTGCCCAAAAGATGGTCCAGGTCCTTACCTACAATGCCCTGCAGCAGTCCTGTGACATCCCCACATGGGGAGCCAACGTATTGTATCATATGTTTAAAAATATGGATGACCAGTGCAGCCCCCCCAATGTGAGGTCCTCCCTGGTGGGGTCTGGCCACAGATCAGTCTCCTTAGAGCTACCAGGATGTACCCCCCCTTGGAGACAATACAGATGTATATATCAAGAAAGCCATTTGTTAGCTCCTGTGGGATGGTTGACATAGCGTGACTGCACCTCTCCTTCAGATGGGACATGCAAGTATGCAGAGCTCTACATCCATGCAGTATGTCAGCAGCATTACAACTGCATGAACTCAGCTGTACATGACAGGAGGACAAAGGCTCATCATGGCTCAGCAAACCTGACTGGTGGCCAGCTGACATTAGCAGGCTGTACAATAACAGGTGTGACAGTTGGCGTGAGGGTGCCCCCTCAACATGGAGGCACTACCTCCTCAGCTAAAAGAAGCACATACTGTTGTTTTGATGCTGTGTAGACATGGTAAGTGATAAAAGTAGCCACCCACACAAAGCAGAACCACAATGCACAGTAGTTACATGTATGACCTCAAAGGACAGGCTCAGATTGTTGATGACTTCATACATCATTCTGTCACATATGATAGGTTTGTACTCATACCTAACCTGTACTCACACACTGTCTGCATCAGCTACACTCTCTTGTCCCCACCACATGTGACATATGACATTTCTACAACCTGTCCCATAACTTCCATATTTACAGAGCAGTTTGTAACTGGCTTCTCACTGGAAGATGCACAGCATCTACTGCACATGCTAACATTCCAGGATGCATCCCACATGTGATCTGACAAGGATTATTAACACCATTGGGATACTCTTGCAGTCATACTGACATTACTGGCTGCATGCCAGCTGAGTGGACAACGGCAACTGTGCTATCCTTGCACAGAGGTGCTGCATCCACGGACCAACATAACTATACACTTTGTCTAACTATCTATATGTGTATGCCCGTAGGGGTAATCATAATGAAGTTGATCAGCAGATGTGTATGTGATCTACACACAGTTTACTGTACACAGTTTGGATGTGTAACAGGGGGATCATGACTGTTATACATGGTGGACATTTTCAAGGCAGTCACCAAGGACCTGGGTGAAGGTACATCAGGGTTCACAATCTCCTAGAGTGAGCCAAGCCATCTGACTATATCCACCACTCAGGCACAGCCTCACACATTGAATGGTACAGTATTGCATTGCACATGCTGATCAACCTAACCTTACCTACATGCTCCTCTGCCATGGAAACTGTGGCATCCACATCCACAATGTAGGGTGTGGTGGGTGCCTGGGAGCTGTCTTGTGTGTCTAAATTTGCCAAGAATTCCTCTGTGGCTGACATACTCATAATCTCCAAGTACTATTCCCTCAGCATGCCAATATCTGAGTGCAATGGCCATTTGTTGATATACCTTTCCAAGCAGTACTGCCAATTGCACACAACAGTATGGTCCCTCACAAGGACACTTCAAGTCTTCAGTATGTGTTCAATGATGACCATCTGCAATGAGTGTCATTGTCACCTATGGCATATAGGCTACTCAGAGATGATCTGTGCCTTGCATACGGGGTAATTTGTGACCATGCTTGATTGCATATGCTGCCTATCTGTAGGAGGCATAGTAGATAGATAACTCACTGTAAGGACATTAACCATATATTTGACATTAGTACTACATGCTTGTGAGAGAGATTTGCCTAGTAGACATAAACACATCCTTGAAACAGAACCCTGCCTAATGGCACACAGAGAGCCTCAGTGCACCTCAGCACATGCCAACTGTATGAGTGGCTTGGTGACCATCATCTCAATACAGGGCATCTGCCTGTGTCCCTCATGGACCGGGCATAATGTGCTGACCCTGTAACTTTGGGTATAAAGACATCTATGATTGTGAGGGTTGTATGGCCATTATGCTAGTGAAGTTCAAATGTCCTATGGTTCCATGACATGTAAAATGCTCTAACAGGCTCACACTCAAACATGACTACATTGAGGCTTGCACCACTTCCAATCACAGAGTACAGGATGTGCCAAGACATACATGTAGTGCAAGTTGGCTGTATGTATATGTGAACATTTACCTATGTACTGGTACACACTACAAATCACAGTACGTGATGCATGCAACACACCTCATGTTTACCAGTACTATCAGACATATTATGCTTGATGACATCAGCAGGCCTTGTTGTGGTTAGTCCTTTGGGGAGTACCACATCACATGTTACAAATAAAATACTTCAAAACCCTACCTATTTCTAAGTTACCAAGGTGATCATATTTATGCCATATGGACATACACACACACCAAGACATCATCCAGCCTTGTAGAAAAGGGCCAGCAGCAAGTTACAGGGCCAAAAAGTGAATAACCATTGTAGGTGGATAGCCCATGAGTGCATCTGAGTTGTTTTTCATGGGGATACACACACACATGCACAAAATAGCCTTTAGAGAGATTAGAACCCTGACCTATCTAGTTTTATACACAAGAGATCACAGTATTTAGTGCATGTGCCATGACTTAAGTCTAATGTCACAGTGTCAGCTGGTAGTCTTAAGGTGGATGACATCATTAGGCCTTGTAGAAGAGGGCAGTTTGGAAGCCAGCAGCAAGTTACAGGGCCAAAAAGTACATAAACATTGCAGGTAGATAGCCTATGAGCTCATGAGGGCAGGTCAGTTGTTTTGCAAGGGCGATATATACACACACACACACACACACACACACACACACACACACACACACACACACACACACACACACGCACCAAGTAGCCTGGAGAGAAGAACCCCTACCTATCTAGTCTTACACACTACAGATCACAATATCTATCACACACACCACAGGTAGCGTCTGTTGTACATGTGATTGCAGTGACAGTACTTGAGCATTACACACACCAAGCTTGTGTTGAACAGCATCTGTGGCCTGCAGAGTGATATTGCTTGTACTGTTATCTGCATCTAGTATCCTAGCAGGATAACTGTTATTATCCTAGCTATGTGTATACAGTTATCAGTATGGCCATATGTGACTGTTTGCACTTAGACAGGCAAACTTGTGGGCAGGAACAATGTGCACTGTCCATGCGTGTGTAATCAACATTATACATTACACCACCTGCTCACCTGTGTCTGTTTACATGGTGACATCCAGTAGGCATAGGTGTCTGTAGGTAAGTGGATTTTGTACTGTTGCACGCTTAGTTTGGATCCTTTGAGCAACAGTATATATGTATGATAGTGCAAATTTATTCACCATTATTAGGGTATGTAGGACAATACAGACATCCCACACATATTTATGTATATAACAGGGATATATATATATATATATATATATATATATATATATATATATATATATATATATATATATATATATGTGTGTGTGTGTATATATATATATATATAGTTTACTATCATAAATTCAAAAATCAGAACAAAACGTGTCTGCATTTTCAAATTTATACATCGGAAATGAACATTTCTGAATTTACCTAAAGTCGAAAACAGCTGTGTATTGTCAAATGTTGCTCGTGACATTTTTGGCAATACACAGCACTCCCACCCGTCCCATAACTACCTACCTAACCAGCCTAAACACACAAGTTATGCAGGGGGGCAAGCCCCCCTGCACCCCCCCAACTTAATATTCCAACTCCGAGATCGCACTACAGTGAGGAAAGGGATGCATTTCCCTAACCGCACTGTACAGCGATCCCCTCACATGAGCGAACGTTAGAATTGCAAATGCACAGTCCATTCGCAATGGTAACGTTTCACATCACTCGAAATATGAAGTATTCCAACATCTGTTGTTCGAATACTTCATAGTCGTGCAAGTGCACGTCGGCATTGTGATAGTAAACCTATATATATATATATATATATATATATATATATATATATATATATATATATATATATGTAAATGTAGCTGTGTGTGTATATGATATGTATATATGTTATGTAGATATATGGGGAGAGTCTACCTATTATTTTAATAAATAGCTATATATATCTGTATATATCTGACACTACATAGAGATAGATATCTATGTATGGGGTTGAGAGATAGTGACAGACAGATATGCATACGTATATGTCTGTATGTATAGACATATCTATACATAACAGGTCATTTTGATGAAGGGGAGGGGCAATGGCATTGCGCTCATTTTAACTGTCTGGGCATGCCCAGTGGGACTTTCAGTACTTATAAAGTGACTCCAAGCCACACCTACCTGTACTCCAGTCCGGGATTTTGTGTGTTACAGGCAATGACATCTGACCCTGTTTATGCAGTACTGCACTTCAATCAAAAAGTCCGTGGCATTCCCAAGCTGTCTACTGTACTTAATATGTGAATACTACCTCACATGTAAAAGATGTGGATACTTCCAGATTTGAACCATCAACACTATCACCCATGCTAACTTCCCTAGTTCACTGAGCCACACAGGCTGTCAGACATGGAGGAGTTATTCATCACATAGTCAGCAGCATAAATATGTATTTTTCATTCCTGCTTTACATGTGACATACAATGTGTGTGATCAAGTTCTATGTTACACCCCTGGTCTGCTGATATACCATTGCTGACTTACTGTTACAGCAGTTATATGTGCACACTGCTGTGTTGGGGGTGAGGGGAACAACAGCACATGATATGCTGGGATAGACAGTAGTCCAAATATCATGTGAACCCACTGTTTAACATCTCTCTTAACTGATGTTGTGAATATTCCAACCATGAGACCTTGTGATTAGTAGGGAATACATACTATTGGACTGGGTATCTGTAGTCCCATCTGAATGTTACTTCTGTCCACATAGCTTACTATATTTCCTTGCATACATGCAGCAGATCCATACATGCAATCCCATATTATAATAATCAGAAATAGTGTGTAGGTTAGGGACTTACCTTGTGAATGTAGCAGTTGACATAGTTCAGGGCTGAATCTGTGTAATGCAAACAGTACACAGCCAGTGCATGGATAGGTACTGGTTGTGTGTGTTGCCTGGTATCAACAATTTTACTATATATATATATATATGTGAGTAGGAGGAATGTGTCAGTCCTTAGGGCCTTAGGTTGTTAGTGAATGTGCTATGTTTTGTCTCTTAGCCAAAGCCAGAGCATACTGGACACACCTACGTCTGCCGATAGGGACATCATCAGGGGGTTCCTCCACCGAGTCCTCTTGTGACTGTGACTGTGGTGACCTAGGCAGGGGTGGGGGGCTGTGTACCCCTTCCTTTAGCTGATCCTGCTGCAGCAGTTTCCACAAGACCATATTGTGTAGCATGGCACATGTTGTGAACATATGTGCAGATGAGGTTGGAGAGTACTGCAGGGCTCCTCCAGAAATATCTAAGCACCAAAACCGTGACTTCAGAAGTCCAAGCACACATTCTATGATGTTTCTAGTTTGTGCATGTGCCTCATTATGGCATTCTTTGGTGGTTGTGTGTGCATTTCTGATGGGTGTCATCAACCATGGTTCCAGTGCCTAGCCAGGATCCCCCAGTAAATGGCCGTGTGGGATGTCCCTCTGGCCTCTAGTACAGCTGTGATGTGTGCCAGATATGGGAGTTGTGATAACTGCCAGGCCTGCCAGCACACACATTCATGATAATCCCATGGTCATTGCACGTGACCTTGCAGTTGATGTAGTGGTACCCATTGCGGTTGATGTAGATTCTACCCTCCTCAGCAGGTCGTGACTTGATGTGTACATGAGTGCAATCTATGGCACCCAGTACCTCAGGGTAGTGTGCTACATGGTAGAAGTGTTGCATATTGGTAGCCCCCACTTCAGGGGTGAGGGGAAAAGATATGTGCTTACAGGCATGTGGTAGCATGGCATCCAGGAACTGCTGGAGTGCCCTGGATGCTGATTCCTGTGAGACCCCCATTATGTCCCCAGTTGGTATTTGGAAAGCCCCTGTAGCTAGTATCCTAAGGACAACACATACCTTTGTTTCCACTTAGATGGATTCCCCTCTGTTGGCTCTGGGTCTGAGTTGAGGGTGGCAGAGCTCAGTGAGTTCTTTAGTATGTCCCTGTCCACCCTGTAGTGCTCTACAATCTCCAGCTCATGTAGCTCCTGGAAGGTTTCCCTGGGCCTAAACACTCTTCTCCTTCTCTGTCTAGGCCTACTGTCTGCAGCAGCAGCAGCATTGACTTCGGCATCTAGCACATACAGATGTAGCAGACCTGCAGCAGCCCCTAGCATTTTCTCAGCTAAATCTCCCAACTCTATACTCCAATGGTGCAAAGTATGGGAGAAAAATGAGACTGTAGGCTGTATGCATACTTTATAGTGATCTGCTGTAGGTGCAGAATTGGTGATTGGCTACCTATGATGCAGTCCACCTGCCTGGTATATTACTAACATCATTTAATGGCCCTAGTTTACTTTAAACAGGGGTCAAAACTAATTAATATGTCATTGGCTTTTGCATACACTCAGCAGTATGTGCCCTGTAGATAAACAAAGGTTAGCACTTAGTACTCATCCCCCCCCCAGATTTCCACACTCAGCATAGCGGTGCACCACTTAATCACTCAGAAACATGCTCCCTTTAGCTAAACAAAGCTGAAAAGTGAGTGCACGTACCCCACTGAAAGGAAGCCCTCAGCACGGTGGCATGCCATACAAATATGTGCAGCTAACCTGAAATAATCTTAGAAGTCATTGGACACACTCTCCCCTGATGTCCGTTACCTCCTGTGTAAACACCAATATGGTTCTGTATCTACACAAAAGGGGTATGCGGACATGATTACCCCTTTATGCTATTCATTAATTCCACCTCATTTGCATAGTGATCCATGCTCACAACCTGGAAACTACATGCTTCTTAGCTCTACCACATTAGCAACAGCACCAGTGCACCATTGTAGATACTCCACATGAGGTCCTGTAATACATTTCTGTCCCATAGCATTAATTTTATTTTTTTCCAGTTTTTTATTTTTTTTATTTTTACAAGGCATGTTTGCAGACTGCAGCATGCTGCACAAACATGTCCAGATTATTAAAAAAAATAATAATTTAACTTATTTACTTTAACATTTCAGATACATAGGAGGATAGTTTCACTCATATCTGTATGCGGTATGCCATTTCTTTTCATATATCTTCAGTTTTACAGCCCCATTTGTCTGTCTACACTACTGTACATGGAATTTTTCTGTGTACACTATGGACACTATTACAGGGTCTGAAGAGCTGACTATCTGCATGCTGGATCACTTTACCTACCTCATTTGCATGAGATTCACCTGCTTATGAGGTGATTTGCATGCCACTATGTTGGTGCGTGCATGTGCCCCACTCAGCAGTGTTTACTGAATCTAACACCTGCTTAATTTCATGCAAGCCATGAGACGCAATGCCTGCACAGTAAATAAAATCATGTAGGCTTTATTAAATCCCCCCCTCTATCTTTCTCTCTATGTATGCATGTATATGTATCTGTCTATCTGTCTATCTGTCTATCCATCTATCTATCTATCTATCTATCTATCTATCTATCTATCTATCTATCTATCTATCTATCTATCTATCTATCTACAGTTGGTCAGTCCCTCATTTGCAGCAGTACTGGTGGTTGATTGTTTACTGCCATCCAATATCCTACACATTTATGACACAAACTTTCAATACATTTGTCAGCACAAGGCCACCACATGTAATCCTTTAATAAAAACTATATTTTCACTAAGTCATAATACTCTTCATGGGTTATCTTTAGCACTCAGGACTGCAGTTTTTTTAAATATCACTACCCTGTAACCACAAAATATTTTTTTCTATGTTCAGATGCAGTGTGTGTGTCCTGTTATCACTCTTAGCTCATCATTTTACTACCAGTTCATTCACTGTGGAAAACACAGAATTGTTTTGAGTCTGTGTGTAGATGTTTGTACTTGGTAGATCAGATCATTATTTGGCTCAAGTACAGGTCACTCTAGTTATCAAGTAACCAGAGAAGAGGGATCCTGCTGTATGCTTCAGTAAAATGATTAATGCAATGATTATTAGAAATGGCCCGACTGTAGTGATAACAGATTGTATGGAGGCAGATAGCATATAAATTAATCCCATGGATTTCTGAGGTCTCCAGCAATCACTGTGATCATAAAAGATTCCACAACACATACTGAAAAAGAGTAGCATTTTTATTGATATATACATTAAATATTATTTTCATATTTATTTACATTCATATATTTACATCTATTTAAAAATCTCCATATATTAGAAACTTCAATTTAAGCATCCCCCCGCTCTTTTATCTACAACCAAACATTATTTTTTCCAAAATCTGTCAAAGTCCATTTTCCATTGTATTTAATTTCATTTAGTCTCTCGTTCCATATAGTCCATGAAGCATAAAATATTAGTCTGTCCATTTTCGTCACTTCTTCCTGTTTACATGCACCATAATAACCAAATTCGATTATGTCCATATTTATTAGTTAAAATTTTAACAAACTTTTCATCCTTTTATCTTTACATATTTCTTTCCGTAAATTAACTCTTTTCACATTTCAAAAACTCACACTCAGTAGTCTCAAACTCTCCACATTTATTACATATTTTATCTTGCTTTTTTTGTATGGCATATTTGCCTTAACTGGCAATTTTCTAATAGACAATCTCCATAAAAAATCATTACATTCTTTAATCTTTTTATATTTATTATATCTCATCATTATGGCTTTTTTCTTATCTATTTCTAAATCTTTCCATGGATCAATACAATAAAATGCTCACATAGATTCTTTTTTTTATTTTCCATAACACAATTTTGTTTTGGTACTCTTTCATTTCTTCAGTCACAATACTTTTACTTCATTTTTTACCTTCCATCCTTCCCACAATTCTTTGTGTTTATAATATAATATCATTTCTATCAACTTTTTATTTTCCTTCATAATTCCTTTTAATACCTTATATAAAATTAAAGATGCTGCATGCACTATTGGGTTTATTAAACCCAACCCCCCTTGCTTTTTTTATATAGAGAAACCCTCTTTTGACTGGATTCAGTCTATAGCCCCATATAAAAGAGAATATAATCATCATTAATTCCTTTTCATACTTAATAGGAATCATATAAATGTTAGCAACATAAGCAATTTTTCCTATTACCATGGTGTTCAACAAGTGTGCTTTTTTCTATATGAAAATATATATGATTTCCAAAAACTAGTCATGTCCTTTACTTCTTTGAGTACATTATCCCATTGTTGTTGTCTGTATTCATTCCTTCCAAATGTTATTCCTAATATATTTATATATTTTTCATTGAACTCCACACCTCCTATCATACATTCAAAACCAAATCCTTTACTTTACTGCTTGTTTATACTTAAACTAATTTTTTAAATTTATACTTAATTATTTTTTACTTTTTCCATCCATACTTTTTTTAACAATTAATACAATATCATTTGCATAATTATACATTATTGGCAATTGTACTTCCTTCATCATTTTGTATCCACCATTACTTGACATTAATTTCCTTCACTATTACAGTCATAACTAATGAGAAAATTACACTACAAGCTGGGCAGCCGTGCTTTATTCCACATTCTATTTTTATTTCTTCCCCAATCCAGCCATTTACATTTAGTTTCACATAGTTCCTTTCATAAACAGATATTACTTGTAATATTTTTTGCTTACATTATATGCCTGCAAAATTCCCCATAATGATTTATATTGAATAGTCTCATAAGCTTTACTTATATCCCATATTATAACCTTCACTTCTACATTTTTATTTATGCTATCATCAGTTATTTCTCTTATTATCCATAATAACTCTTGACTTCCTTTTCCTTTTCTTCCAAGTGCAATTTGGTCATATATTCTATCAATTTTTTCTGTAACCTTTTAGTTATTATTCTCATAAAAATGTTATAATCTGTATTATTCAATGTTATAGGTCTCCAATTTTTTATCTCCTCTTTATTTCCTTTTTTAAATATACATTTTATAACTCATGTACATATCTCTTTCTCTTTAATTGCAGCTTCTAACCATTCATTCATAACTTCTATAAAAATTATTTTTTGCCACTCTTTCATTTCTTTATACATACCATACTTAATTCCATCCAGTCCTGTTGTTAATATTTTTTAGAATTTCATTCAATTCTGTCTTGGTTACTTTTGCTCTAAATACTCATTATCTTCCTTATTTAATATTTTACCTTTATAAATTTGTTATTGTTTTCTTCTCTTAACAAATAATTCCAATACACATTCTTTAATTATTTCCTAGATTATTATTTGCTGTCTTCTTTGCTTACCTTCCTTATTTTTTTAATTCTGCTATTATTTTTCCTTCTTTTATTATTTTACTCAGATATGGTGCTACCCCTTCTTTCTTTCCTAGTAAACAATATTTTTGCTTATATAACAAGCTGTTAATTTTAATTTGATTTATTTTATATATTTCTCTTTCTTTTTCATAAAAGGAATTCTTCTTCTCTAATAAGTCTCTAAATATTTCTTGACTTAACATCTACTATCTCTCGTTTACCTTTCTTCTTTTCTTCCTTATACATTCTAAAAATACTTTTATATACTTTTCTTTAAAATTAAGCCAATAAACAGTCCAATTTTCATAATACTCCCTCATAGTAGTATGATTTTTCCATAATTCCACAAGTTCTTTTTTCTCTTCTAAATCAAATTCATTTTCACTCATTATCTTTATTACTTTTCTTATTCTTATATATTCTTCATTTTCCTGTACTTTAACCCATATTGCCACATGATTTGAAAATCTAGCATACTTTATTCCTTTTTTATAACTTTTAAACTATCAGATATTAAAAAATAATCAATTCCTGTCCTAATTTCATTTATTTTATAGATCCAGTGTTTATTCTCCCATACACTTAACTTTTCACACTTTATAATTTCTTTAGCCATTTTAACATCACAATTGCTCTTATTTTTCCTTAAATTACAATTAAAAGCACCCACCAACTATAATGACCATATTTACACAAACATATTCAAGAATATTTTTAAACATCATTTCTCTCTCTCTTTTTTGTTACATATGCATATAAAGCTATAATTCTATACACATATTTTTCCATCTCACATCTATTACTGTAGTTTGGCCTAGTTCCACTAGGGTGACATCTAATATTTTAATATTTTCTAGACATAACATACATATGCCTGAACATGTTTCTTTCCCCATGTTCAAAACTATCACACCATTCCAAAGTATTTCAGTTTGTGTTCTTTCTTCCTCTGTTAATAATCTGCTATCTTCTAAAACAATAATACGTGTATCCACTGCAGCACACTATTGTAATACACCTATTCTCCTTTTAAGATTTTTCATACTGTTCACATTTAAAGCTAATATTTTCAGCTTTTAAGAACAGTTAGTATAATAAAATGTTTATCCCTTTCCTTTCTTATTTTCTCTAAGCATTATGTTTTTGAATTTTCTTTTCTTTTCTTTAACTCTTTTCCCTATCAAATTCTTTTTATTGCTTACTGTGCACCACTCCACTTCTTCCTCACTTGCCTCTACTGTTTCTTTTTCTTTGTTATATTCTTTAACTTCATGTATAACTTCTTTATCAGTTGCATCATTTTGTACATTCTGCTATCTCATTATCCTGTATAACTTCATTTTCATTTTCTTGCACATTCATTTCACATTCTAGCCATGAATGACCAGTATTGCCACATCCTTTGCACTTTAAATCACCTTTTTGCATTATGCCCTGATTTACCACATAAATAACATCTTTTTTAAATCACATTCATTGATTAGATGATCAATTTTTCACAAAAATAACATGTTTCTGGTTGACCACTGTATTTCACAAACCCCTATTACCATGAACATTAATAATAGTAGGTACATGCATAACATTATCATGTTCCATTTTCAGTATTACTCCACATTCCCATCCCCCATTCCACGGTCCTCTTTCATCATATACTTTTGCAGTGTGCATTACTTCTTTACATATAGTTAACAAATGTCCTATCAGTTCTTTTGCTTCAACTTCAGTTCTAAACTGGATCATTATTCTTTTTTTTGTTTGTATAAAGCTTGCATGACATATTCTGACCATGAATAAATATTTTTCTTTTGTTCATATGCACCCAAAAAATTTCCATGGCCTGCCCAGTCTCAAATATCAAGTCACAAAAAGTTTCTTTATTAATTAAAATGAATGCTATTACCTCTTTTGCTTTGACACCCAGAGGTGCTATGACAGAGTCCCAAACCTTATACCTGTCTAAACTTTCTTCTTTTTTACAGCTCACATGTACTGTATACTTCTTTTTTGTTTCTTTTATTTCTTCTTTCTTCTTTGCTCCTTCTCCCACAGTTTGTACATAAGTTTTTGTCTCTTGAACTTTTTCTGGCACAGTCTCTTTTTCTCCTTTTTCTTCTACTTTCTCCATGATGTCACGCTGTGAAATTGCTGCTCCACTTTCTGGCTCACTTTGGTTTGCCATTTCTTCCAAATAATCATCCCGCAACCCTCCCGATTGGATGGTTGTAAGTATGCATTTCTCAGAGGTAACTGTCTCTCCTTCAAACACAATCTTCTCTGAAAGTTTTCCTCTGAATCCATCTCTGTTACAGCTACAATCTCCCTTTCTTCCAATATTACTGTTTTTTTCTGCATCCACAGCATCAGAAAAAACTTCTGGTAGCAATTCTACCATTTCAGCTACATTTTCATCAACCTTCACTTCATTTTCAGCCAAAGCTGAATCAGCCATATTTTCTTCCTGTTCCTCCTGGCTGCCTCCATGCCTGGTCAGGAAACAGGAAGTCAGGATGTGTAACACACAACTCCTTCCCTGACTACCAAGAGTAGGGGAAGTTCCCTAATGCCCTGGCCAAATTTCCCCTAGTATTAGAAATACTTCCTTGGGTTTCCCATGAAAAAGAGGCCACTTGCACAGTGGAAATAGTCCACTCAACAAAGAAAAATATGTGAAGTACTGCATTGTGAAGTAAGCACAAACCTTGGCATAGCAGAATCAGCTGGGAACAAAACTGTGCTAAAATGGTGGAGTAAGGATGAGTTGGTTGGTTGTCATTTTATGCATTAATAGCAACAGCTCCCTCTAGTCCTTTTGTCAAAACATCTGCTATATTTCCTTTTATTGCAGCTTTATGTCCTTCAGCACTACAAAAAATGCATTGTTTTTTTGGATCAGCATAGTTTATTGTTATGCCCAAGTTTCTTGTAACAATGCAGTGCAATATTTTACAATAAACCTTATCATGATCAAAATGCCTACTTTTATAATGACAGCTATGAATGCCTTGCCTGGATATAACATTGCCCTGTTTTTGTACCATCAAACCACTTGTTTTAGGAGTCCACTAGGTATGCTTTCTATCTAAGAGCTCACATCACACTTGCTGGTCATAAGAGCTTGTAAATTACAGCTTGTATATGCATTTTGGGAATGCACGTACTTGATCTGCTCAATTTATGGGTAATGGTGATGCAAAAAGTAATCATCTATCAGCTCTGGAGGATGTGTGTGCCACTGCCTGGAAATTTCCTGATAGTCAGCCAGCTGCCCCTAAAAAGGGAGATGGAATGTCTAAAGTTTCTCAGTCTTGTAAGTTTTTATATACTTTTCCCAAACCTGACCCAGCAGTTTTAGCTTTAGTTAATCCTACTGCTGCTAAATATTTAGTTAATTCCAATCCTACTCATTCTGACAAAGATGAGAAGATTATTGATAAGTATGGGAAAAAGCTAATGCTTCTACAACTTTGATTTTTAGAATTTTGAATTATCAGACCATGCTAAAGTTTATTCTGCCTCGTTGTGAAAATATGAGAAATATTTTGTCTGCAGTTTCTTCTTGTGAGGAAAATTCTGCTTTAAACAATTTAGTTTCTTCCACTGTACATCTCACAACTCATTGTTTACAACATGTGTTATGACTCAGTTGATACTTCTTCCAGGGTTATGGCCACTGGTACGGTTTTGAGGAGATTTGCCTGGCTGCATTCCTAGAACCTCTCAGGTAATGTGAAGCATGAGATCTGACATTCTGTTTTGAACAGAGGATTTGGTTTGGTTCCTCTGCTGCAGTGGTTATCAAAAAGTGTGATGAAAGGGGTAAGTTGATAAGGAGAATCTTTTAATCGCTTAATATTTTCAGCCCTCCTTTTCCAAATTTTCTAAGGAATTCTTAAACCTCTCATCCAATTTTGGCAAAGAACAAAATAAACAACCTCAACAAAATTCTGTTGAACAGATGTTTAAGAAGAATGTTGGGGGTACCAAAAAGAAAGGACACCTTAAAACCAAGGATAACCTAACAAGTCAGAATGACTATTTAAGGGACCTTGTCCCCACTCCCCATTTTTCCTTCCCGAAAGTCTGAGTCTTCATGTTTCCCTTTGACAACAGTTATTCTCAGACAAATGAGTTCTGAAGATCATTCATCACGGTTACAGATGACAGTGGGAGGAGATCCCTCCTTTCCAGGAGATAATTACTCATCCTCCAGACCAGATACTTTTATTTCCCTCAGATCATACCTCCTTTGAAGACTAGCCATGTTAGCTTGAGATATAGTTTCACAGTACAATCTCACTCTAGAGGCATCCTACATTCTGTCAGGGCAAATATATGTGGCAAACAAGTTGAACAGGACAAGGCAGACCCTTAGAAATAGAAACTAGATCATGGGGGTCTTCCAAGATTGATCCATCTGTGGGGAGTTCCTCAAGTAGACTTATTTGCCTCCACTCTGAACAATCAGCTGGCAAGAGTCTGCTCCAAGACTCCATGCAAGACCTGGAGACAGCTACCTTTTCTTTTCCTTGGATAGGAATATTCATGTATAGCTTTCCAACTTTTTCACTGATATGCATCATATTCTGAAAATTCAGAAGAAATCACCCAAGACCATTGTGGTGACTCCTTTCTGGACCAGGTAAGAATGATTCTCCCTTCTTTTGGAAATGGCCGGGGCAATTACCACAAGCTTCCTCATAGAAGAGGTCTACTTAAACCAGATCAGGGTGTGTGATATACCCCTCCCCAATCAACTTCAATTGACTGCATGGATGATGGGGTCTTAATTCCTTTTAGGCACCTGTTTACAGAGGATGTGCATCATGCACTCACTGACGCTAACAAAGCCTGCAACTAGACAATCATACATTAGCAAATGGAAAAGGTTTTCTAGTTGGTGTCAACAACATAACCAGCACCCACTCAGGGCTAGTTGTTCTCTGGTTTTATAATATATGTGTGAGTTATTATCTTATGGCCTTTCTTACTCCTCCATCAAGCCTTTTCAGCATGTCTGCTCATGGATAACCAACCACTTTCAATTCATTTTCATGTCAAAATGTTTCTGAAAGGGGTTTTGTGTAAGATGCCTCCAAGAAAACTGGGGACTCCTCACAAGGATCTTAATTTTGTGTTAGATAAGCTAATACTTGCTCTATTTGAACCAGCTAATCTGGTTGACTTGAGGTTCTTAGCATGTAAAACTGTTTTTCTGATTGTTCTGAGCTCTGCAAGAAGCGTGTCTGAGTTGCAAGATCTTATGGTGAGTCAACCCTATCTCATTTTCCACTGAGACAGGATTTCTTTGAGAACTAATCTTTCTTTTATTCTTAAAGTGGTATCTGAGTTTTACTTTAAGCTAGACTATCCTTCTCCACATTTTCTTTCCTGATTTGCCTTCCTACCTAAGTTCCAAAATCTGCAAATTCACTGAGCATACCTCATTCTCCAGTGGTTCAACTCCATTTTGCTTGGCCGTATTGTTATAAAGTAAATCATCAGATATAAATGCCAAATTCTGAGAACCTCAGCTATAGGGGTGAGGGTAGATGACCAACCAGAGACCTATGTTTCTTCTTCATGGGGGGGGGCAGCTGTAGGAAACTCCATGAGTTAGAAACAGATCCAGGTGAGACAGACATCTGCAGGTATTAAAGTTACATATTTGCACATGGGACACTTGCATGAGCCTTGTGCTGATACATTTCATGACACCATGTGTCCTAGTCTACAACCTTATTAAAGAGTATAAACCCAAATAAATCCCCATCCACCTCTGTGAAACAGATAGGCCAGGAGTGGTTATTGGATCAAGTACTGGAGGTGCTGAGTAAGGTTTGGCAGGCTTAAGCTGCTGATATCAGTTTGCACAAATGGGGGGGGGGGGGGGCTCTGACCTTCTTCATTGTTGGCACCTAGTTGAGAACAGTGGGATGGCAAACAACATCTGGGGTATGGATGTGTGGCTGGCTCAAGCCATTTTGCATGGTGGGGTGTGTGCAGGAATGTGCCAACACACAAGAGAATGTATAGAAGGCACCTATATATGTGAATGTGCACTCTAACTGCTGATGCCAAATTTAGGTCTTACATTGGACAACCCAGAGGAATACTTGGAGGAATGTCTCCTGTGATTGTACTTCACCCTGTGGAAGAATGATTTGGGGTATGATCATAGGAGGGTTGATGGGTTGCAGATAAAAGAGAGGAAAATACTTCACCAGTGCATGTGGCAGCCACATAATGATCTGGTCCCATTGCCTCTTTTTCTCTAAACTCACTGTAATAATGAAATCTTCTTACTGCCTTATGTGAGGGCCTCCTGGTGAGGAAGGGACAAAAAGGATAGTAAGGGGGGCAGCAGACATGACCTAAGTTCAAGCTGAAATATTGGATCCAAAAATTAAAAATAAAACACTGGGAAGATAAGATAACAGCACGGAAATGGTCTGCCTTGAATGTTTAATAACTGTTTTAAAGTTACTTCTTGCTTGCAACTGCAAACATTAATGTCTGGGACATAAAGCAGACACTGAAATTGTAGCTGTGCGTACAGTCTCTGACAGGACACTGTGTCTCCAATGGCTAATATTTTGCAATCTCATAAATCAGACCATTCTATGGTCATCCAGTATGTGCCACAGGCACACCACAAGCACATAGTGATGAGTAACAGTCATGCCACATCTGCTTTCTGGTTTTAAAATACTTGCAGATCCCACAGACATACAACCCACAGTACAAGAAAGTGACCATTTCCCATGGTATTTATTTCTCAGTGGTTTACATTAATGGCTTTACATTGTTGGTCAACCTATTTTAAAAGTATGAATATTTAGGTCGTTACTAGGCAAGAAGTCCGGGAAACCAGTGAAAAGCCTAATACAAATTATATATAATATACACCCACAACTACCCTTTCTCACCCAGCTTATAATCTATTGCATGTAGGAATGTTGACTGTAGAGACTCCAAATATAGGATTATTATCTGGCTATCAGGATCTGAACAATATTAGTGGCATCCCTCAAGGACCTTGGCAGATGGCTGTATGACCATTATTCAGTTGATGAATTTGTTCCTGGCACTCAGGAGCCAGGAATTCCCAGGATGGGTGAAAGTGGTATTGTCCATTTGTGCCTGCATCATGATCAGTCACTCTATTCCCTGGTGAGAGATGTTAGCTAGGGAGAAGGCCAGCTTCTGGTGCTGGGGGTGGCTTACCCCTCGCCCTCAGTGGTTGCTCTGAGCCCACTGTTGTGGTCTTCTGAGGGTTGCATGCTTCTACATTCTGAATTCCCTTCACCTTCACTGGTGCTACACCCCATGACAGTATTGTTTCAACTAGCTCGAACTCCACCGGGCAGCACCCAATGCTCCTGCAAGATGTCACTCTTGTGATGAGCAACATCCCCTGGGATGGATGAGCTGACAATGACCCCTCACTTCCATTCCCACATTCTCCCCAGATACTTTGTACAGGCACCTGAGCCACTGCTCAGACTCAGGCTGCTATGACTCCTTTAGACCTTTATCCCCTATACAATGGAACCTACTTGGGTCCGAGCAATATTATACAAACCTTCAGGATCTGCCATAGCTCTTTCTCTGTTTTACCACTTATTTTTATTTATTTTACATTTGTTGACCGGGCTAGTCCAGCTGGATATATGTCCATTTTCAGTAGAGGCCTGGGGAGAAAAGCTCCACAAAACACAGTATTATTTATATTACATGACATTTTACAGATGCAGGTACATTACAGATTTGTGCAATTCTTTACATTTCCTTACATTTCTGCTTATAGAATCATAGTACATATCATATACGGATAGTCATACGAAGATATTTCTAATAACATTAGATTAATATATAAAAGCACACTCTCTTTATAGTTAACAGAATAGTAACTAGCTTATACAGGTATAGTGATTAGTACCCAGAGATAAGTGAGGCAGTTAGTCAGGGTTACCACAAGGGCATAACCAATGTGATTTAAGGTATGGTTTCAGTTTGCTTTTAAATAGTGTTATTGAGGAAAGGGAGGGCAAGTCACTGGAGAGTGAGTTCCAGGTTTTATCCACGGTATTAGCGAACAAGGAGTCTCCAGCCATATTGTTAGTTTTACCTATTTGTACAAGTAGTTTATTTGATGAGCGTAGGGTCTTAAGGTTATTATAGGGGGTGATAAGGTTTGTAAGTACTGGCATATTAGTAGGTTCATACAGGATCTTGTGGGCAACTGTTAATTGGTTAAATAGTAGTAGATTTGGCAACTCTAGCCATCCTAGTTGTTCAACATTGTAACAATGATGGGTTCTGAAAGCAGACCCGCTTGCAAATCTGGCAATATTATTGTAGGAGATAGCCAGCTTGTCCAGGTTGTTTTTACACAGTTTAGTATATATAAGGGAGGCATAGATAAGGGTAGAGATTAAGTGGGTACGGGCAATAGTATCCTGGCTAGTGGAGTCAGAAAGGGTTTTATCCTATAGAGGGATCCTAATTTTTTGTTGACTGTTTTTATAGTACTGTTAATATGGGAATCAAAGTTAAGGTTGTTATCAATTAGTACCCCAAGAAGGTTTGTAGCAGGATCAGGTGATATGATAGTGCCATCACTTGATATAACAGTAAAGTTAAGTGGGGAGGCCCTATGGGTGGGAATGAATAGTAACAGTTTTGTTTTTTTGGGGTTCAAGATGAGGCATCGGTGTAGAAGTCATTTCTCGACTGTATTAAACACATTTTGGGTTAGGGTCTGTAGGTCTGATGGAGAAGTGGCTGAGCATATTAACATGGAATCATCTGCGTATTGGATACAGGTAGCTTGAGGTATAACAGAATGCAGGTCATTTATAAAAATAGAAAATAGGAGAGGGCCTAATATGGAGCCTTGAGGGACATCAAGGGCAACTGGGAGGTGGTTAGATAAGTTGTTCTTTCATAGTGCAGCCTACTGTCTATTGTTTAAGTAGTATTGAAACCATTGTATAGCTAGTGCATCTAGTGACAGGTTCTTGAGTATGTTTATGAGTAACTGGTGGTTAACCATATCGAAGGCTTTCGAGAGATCAATAAAGATGGCTGAGGATAGAGTGTCATTATTGCGATTTTTGTTAATACAGTCAGAGAAGGATAAGAGGGCAGAGGTGGTGCTATGAAATGGCCTAAAACCATGTTGGCAGTTAGCTAGTAAGTTGTTTTCTATTAGGTAGTTTAACAGTTGTTTATGAATGCATTTCTCCATGATTTTTGCCAGTGGAGATAATATAGCTATAGGTCTATAGTTTGATAATTTATTGGAGTTACCACATTTATGCAGGGGGATAATATGTGAAATTTTCCAGATTGACGGGACAGTTCCTTCAGTAATAGTTCTATTAATCAGGATGGAAATGGGGTAGGCTATGGCTTTTGCAGCTTTTTTGCAGGTAATCTGCAGGTAGTAGATCAGCAGAGAGGGTGGTTAGTTTAAGTTTTGAATAAGGGTGCAGACAAGGGATGTAGGAACAGGTTGAAAGTGAAATGATGGGGGTGAGTTAGAGATAGAGGTAGTCAAAGATGAGGTGTCAGGGGACAGCATACTCTTATCCTAAATGCATGTGCTGTCCTGTATTGCTTCCACACTTACCCACAAGTCAAGAGTACCTACACTAAGGTATTTTGACCCAACATTCCTTATATCTTAGTAGAAAAATGTATAAGCTGGAATAGAATTTGGTAGTTCTAGCAAGTCCAATCATAGTATTCCCATATTCCCTCAGCCTCTCTCTGCTGCACTATCCCCATCATCTGCACATGATGTTGTTCTCAACCCACAGTCTTTCATTCAACTTTTCACTAATTTGGTCTCACTTACCAGGTTCAATCTCACTGCAAACCATCACTCCAACTACCAACTCTCATGGTCACACAATTAAGTCATGTCTCCCCATTAAGTTAGTACTGTAGCATTTTAACCATGTTCATCACTCCCTCATTCTTGCTAGCTGTTGTAGCTGCATTTGTAGATGGACTACATGTCAGTACCAGTGTGAGGATGCAGCTGTCCTTTTCTTCTTGCACCAAGCCATAGAATCAGACACTTTCTTTTAGTGGCATTTGCCTCTAATCTGTCTCTTCTTGATTTCTTCCTTTATGCAGCTCAGTATCTGAAATGAACAGCTCCATTTATGCCCATGGGCCACAACATCCCTCTTCGGAAGTATCAACCAGGGGAGGAACTGATGGCAACAGAACAAGGAAAGGATCTGAAAGGTATTGATCACAGCTTGATTAGATCACCAGGAACAGAGTGAGAAAGTAATAACTGAGGCAAACAGAATTCTATAGTGTATCTTTGGTGAGATGGGTCCAGAAGAGGGAATTATTCTACTCTTCTAGGCCTGCTCACACCACACCTTGAAAATTGTTTGTATTTCTGGAGCTCCTACAAGGAGAGGAACATCAGGCTTCTGGAAGGAGTCCAGAGAAAAGCCAATAATAACAATATATAGGATGAAGGAGAAAATATGTGACCTGAAGCTACAGGAGATGTATTTTTTAATAGAGATCAGACAAGATGGGGAGACATGATCACTGCACATGATAGTCTCAAGGAAATGTGAAATAGCTGTCTTGAACTGGAAGGGCAGGGAGGGGAAGAGACGTCACAGGCAGCTCATTGTAGGGAGCAGGTTCTCCCTGGATCTGAGAAAGTACTTCCTCATAGCTTGAGTAGAAGACTTAATGAACAGAATATAGGAATGGCTACAGAACTATTCAAGAGGTTACCCATGTCCTTATAAAAGCAACTATTTCCCTGTAGTAATTGATCCCAAACAGACCAATACAGGTGATCTGACTCTGCACACACACACACACACACACACACACACACACACACACACACACTGTGTGTGTGTGTGTGTGTGTGTATATATATATATATATATATATATATATATATATATATATATATATATATATATTTATTTATTTCAGTTTGATTACTGGGGAAGTCCACTGGGCCAAGAAGTGCCCATTTTCAGTGGAGGCCCGGGGAGAAAAGCTCCATAAACAATACAATACAATAGGGTTACAGAGTGATGAAGGTAAGTACAGGAGTAAAAATCATACAATTAGGAATTTCAAAAGCAATACAATACCTTAAGGGTTGCCTAGTGTTAAGGTAAAATGCAGGTGTAAAATTCAAACAGTCAGGAAATGCAATACATAAATGTACATCATAAACACAGTTAACAGATTTTTTTTTTTTTTTAAACAATGGATACATGGCAATACTGATATTTACATACTTGGAGTTAAGTGAGAAATTTGCTTGATCAGGGACAGTCAGCTGAGTCTAATTTGGGAGAATAGAAATAGAAACTTGGGGGGAAGTGTGGAGCATGGAGTATAGAGAGCTCAATGGAGAAAAAAAATTTCCCTAGGTATTATGTAGGGTGAAAGAAGGAACATTTTCATTTAGATGACAGGTATGAGAACAGTTGGTTCTTGAAGGATTATGGGTTAGGTATTGTTCTAAGTGAGGGAGGGAGAGAGTTCCATTTCTTACCTAGAGAGAAGGAGAGTAGAAGCTGTCCAGCGGGATGCTTGGGCTTGTGGATGGAGATCAGGTTTTGGTTTTCAGATCTCAGAGATCGATTTGGTATGTATGGTGGAAGAATGTTTGTTAAGGCTGGTCATTTATCTGGGAAGAATATTAGTTTGTGAGCGGTGGTAAGTTGGAGATAGTCTAGGTGGTTGGGGAGCTCTAGCCAGTTCAGGGATTGTAGGGTAAGGCAGTGGTGTGTTGAGGTTTTGGATTTGGTGGCAAATATGGAGATCTTATTATAACAAATTTAATGTTTTGAGGTGTTGGAAGCAGACAGATTGGCTAGAAGAGGTGCTCCATAAAGTAGAGAAGGTAGAAGGTAGGTAATAGCCAAGGTATGCCTAGAGGAGTTAGAGAGAAAGCGGTTATTCCTGTAGAGCATACCTAACTTTTGGTGGGTTTTCTTTATGTTTTGTTGTATGTGGATATCGAATTTAAGTTGTTCATCTATGGTTATGCCAAGAAGCTTTGCTATATATATATATATATATATATATATATATATATATATATGTGTGTTTATATATATATATATATATATATATATATATATATATATATATATATATATCTGTATGTTTTATTTATATATATATATATATATATATATATATATATATATATATATATATATATACACGTGTATGTTTTATTTATATATATATATATATATACTGATAAACTACATTGTTCATAAAAGAGTCTGCTCTATCTATCTATCTATCTATCTATCTATCTATCTATCTATCTGTGTGTGAGTGTTTCTATGGCACAGTTGGCCAGTCCCTCAGTTACAGTGGTGCTGTTGGTTGATTTACTGCCATCTAAGATCCTACACATTTATGGCACAAACTTTCAATGTATTTGTCAGCACAAGGCCACCACATTCAATCCTTTATTAACTATATTTTCACTGAGTCAGAATACTCCTCATGGGTTATCTGTAACACTCAAGACTGCAGTTTCTTTTAAATATCACTAACTCCATGACACCCATTCAGACGGACAATAAAGGTATGACTGCTGAATCCTACACAAATGCACTTTATAAGCACTTACACGAGTGCATGGATCATGCTATCCCTAATAGAACCAATATGTTATCCTCCAAAAAAAGGAAGCCAATCTGGTGGTCGTCTGCCATAAACAAACTCTACAACAGAAGACAGAAACTGTTGCAAAAAAGAGTAAAATCCCATGACTGGAGGAACTCTCTGGTCAACCTCAGTAAGAAACTGAGATCCCTCATAAAATCCTCCAAAGCTAGTTACGAAAACAAAATTGCCACTGACTCTAAAGACAGCCACAAAGCATTCTACAGCTATGTCAAGAATCTCAATGGGAGCACTCAGATCTGTTCTGAGTTACAGCACAATGGCACTAAATATACAGAACCAACTGATATTGCCAACATCCTAGCAGATAGGTTCAGTGCTAACTTTACCCCCCCCTCACCCTGTTAAGAGAAAAAGTTTTAAATCATACTGTTATTTGTCTTTTTCCTCTTCTTGCAAAGTGAACATGTTATTTGTTGGGACATGCCTGTCAAAGATGGGCCTTATCTGTGAACAAAATGCAGCATTGCTTATGAACCTGAATAATAACTGTTTTCTGCTTTTCAGAAATAAAGAGATTTGGTTATAGCTTAGTGAAGCCTGGGATAAGGACGCACGGCCGAGTAAGAGTTAATTTACTGAAGTAGGCTGTGTGTCCTGGAAGATTTGAGCTACCATTGTTGAACTGAACATTCTGTACTTCTTGAACATTCTGTACTAACTGATGGTTTGAGGTGATTTGTGATAAACATGTTTATCACAGGTGTTTTTCATAGCTAACTGTCAACGGTCAGAAATGTAACAAAAAGTTGTTTTGCTTGCAGTATAAAAGTTGATGTCAGTAAACAAATTGACCAGAGGAGATCATCTTGGCCAACATGCTGTGTAATCTGGTTAGCTGCTAATAAAGAAGTTTTTCATCACCTGAGGCAGATGTGACTCATTTGAATTTTTCTTCTGACATTTTGGTCCTTTGGACCGAAATCTCTGAAGATACGGATCAGACCAACAGAGAGACCGAAAAACCTGTGCAGGTGAGGGTTTCTCATCTTAAGATTCCCTCGACTGAAAGCCCTCCGACTGATTTGTCATTGAGAGGAGGCCGGCCGCTCTCTGATCCCTATCTGAGGGACGGTTTCTGAACCAAAAGGGGAAATGGAGTCTCATCTGGTTCAGGTAGGATGAAAACTAAATTTTCTTTTAATTTAATTTAATCTTGTCGACAAGGGTTTTATTTTTAGTTAAGGGTGGGTAGGATTACTTGTTAAGATTCTTTTGTTAGGATCACCCATTAAGATAACCCCATTTTATAATAAGCCCTGTAAAATAACTTTGATACAGTCTTAAAATAAGAAATCTAGGGGAAACATGGGTTCAAGTTGCTGCAAGTGTGAGAGTGATGTCTGTTTAAATGTTGATGCTAAGTATGTGAAAGGTTTAAACAAAAATAATGTTAAATTTTTGAAAAAGTGGAAGTTGAAATATGATTTTGATGGTACCCTGAATGAGAATGCCTGTGCAAAATTGGTTAGAGATTTGAAAAGAGATGCGGGAACTAGAACAAAACAACAAAGACAATTGGGATTTCCCCAAGCACAAAAATGGTTAGAAGAAGCAAATAAATGAGCTATAAAAGAAAAACAGTGCCAGGAAAAAGAAAAAATAAATCAAAAGGGATCACTGGTGCCAAGTGGAAAAGTAGCTTTATTTTTAGATAAGGAGGATGAGCATACAGTTTGTGCAGTACAAAGGCAGGCAACTTCCCCACCGTATGGGGAAATTGCTGCTGCCGTACTGGCGGAACCTCCTCAATATCAGTCTGAAGATGTGGGATCTGTACAGCAGGGTGGGTTATTGGCTGCTCAAGGAAATGTTGTGACCCCTCCAATTTACCTGCAAATTCCTGTAAAGAACCCAAGATTGCTTTGCCAACAGTTAGACCAACCTATGCAGTTAAGGTTAGGACCAGCAGGGCAAGGACGTTGGGCCATTAAACTTTCTGACTACTCAGAAGCTCTTCCCTTAATACAAGTTGCAAACCCACAAGCAGGGGATGTTGGACAAGAGCCAACTATTTTAGTTTATCGTCTCTGGGCTAGAGAGGATATAAAATGAGCTATGGATGGTATTCCTCATCCCAAGGTTAATTTTCAAAAGTTTTCTGAGGACATGGTATGCGTTTAAGTTATCATCTAAATGGTTTAGAAGTAGAACAAGTAGTGCGACAAATCCTAGGTCCAGATTGGCACTTAGTTTGTGGTACTTGGACATGTAAGGCAGATGACGACACTACATTAAAGCATAATTCTGGGGTGTTAGACACGCGAGTCACTGATCTGTTAAAGAGAATTTCTGATAAGTGGCGTCCAAGAGCAGATTGGACAGTAATAAATCAGTGCATCCAAAATGATGATGAATCTGTAGATCACTATATTGTAAGATTGACAGAAGTGTTCAATAACCATTGTGGAATGATGATTCCGCAGGATCAGACCAATGATAGTCCGTATGAACAGCAATTGAAAAACACTTTTCTTAAGGGTTGTAGGGCTCCAATAAGTAGTTTTATAACTAAGCATATGGTAAATCATAGAACATGTAGACTGCAACCTTTGTTTGAATATGCACGGCATGCTGAGCGACATTTCAATTTAAAAAAGAAAAAGAAAGTACAAGTGTTAGCAGTAGGGGATGATGGTGGTATATTCTTGGTACAGGACCAAAGGGGGCAAGGGTGCCATGGTGGCGTAAAAAAACGTGGGGGCCCGAAATGGGACACGTTAAATAAACCGGGTGGACATTCAGAGGAATATGAGGGAAGGTTAAAACGTGGAGAATGTTTTAAATGCAGTAGACATGGGCACTTTGCTGCCAACTGTGAAGAGTGGCAACATCCCCCACAGCTTACGAACAAGGGCTCCGCATGACTATATGATAGTAAAGGAAGGCGCCAAATTCATTATTGTGATTATTGTAGAGAAGAAGGAAGCGAGAATGATTGTGATGATGATGAGGCAGACACTCTCTGCGATGAATGTCAGAACACTCAGAAGGAAGGGCGGGATTGTGACTGTGAAGTCATAAACCTGGCAAATTTGGGTATTGCTATGCATCTAGATCAAAAACCCATGATAGAGTTTTTGGTTGAGGGACAGAAAGTGGAGTTTTTATGTGATTCAGGTGCATCGCGTACACTTTTGGGTCCAGCAGTTCTTCCTCCGGACTGCGAAACAGATGAGTTTATCCTTGTGAAAGTGGCAAACGGGAAAATCTATAAGGAACCACTGTCTCATCCTCTATTGTTCACAGATCCGCAAACAAACCAAACTGTTAGGTGTAGGGTAATTATATCGAAAGTTTGTCCAGTTAATTTGCTGGGAAGAGATTTGATGCATTTGTTTGGAATAGCGGCAATTCCCACACCTAAAGGCATTGAGGCGAAAAGGTTAGCGGATGGCTTGGTGGTACAGGGAGTACAAGACTTGTTTTACTGGTATAGCCAGGACTTGATTTCAAATGGGTCAGGGAGGGTTGATACAGATTTGATCAACCTAGCTTTAAGTAAATCTGAGAGCGGGTCACCGCAGGTTGCGGCTCACTTACATTGTACAATGTTCTACAGAAAGACCCCTGGTCCGGATAAAGAATTTGAAAAATAATTCTTTAAGCACAAACATGCAAGGATAATTTTGAATGATATGTTTTGGGATACGCAAGATAATACAGTAGTGACTTGTACTTTGACTAAGGAAATGAGTTCTTTATATCGCTCAGGTTATAGCCCACATATTTCCATTACTAAAGCAGTGGGGACACATTGGGTAGATTTGGCAAAAAGGTAATGAATTGGGACACAATGTCCGAAAGTCAATTGAAGGATCAACAGATCCAGGTACAAAGATTAAATTGGGTGACTTGGGCACAACCAAGTGTGCACCTCAGGGATGACAAAACAGAAATGGCATGATAAATCCTCCTAACTCAAGAGGAAGATAGTGCGTTAAGTGCCTTACGTGTAGATTTATGGTCAAAAGGTAAAGGGAATGTAGGACTGATGAAAACAGCAGGTGAAGTTTGTATAACTCCAAAGTCAGATTTTAGACCTTGTAAGCACCAATACCCGCTAAGTAAACAAGCAGAGGAAGGAATTAAGCCAGTCATTTAGCAGCTAAAACAGGTAGGAATTCTTGTTGAATGCCCAGATTCGCCCTGCAATACTCCGTTGTTTCCTGTAAAGAAACTGGATGGGTCATGGAGGTTGGTTTAGGATTTACAAGCAGTTAATTCAGCTGTGATCCCAAGAGCACCGGTGGTCCCTGACCCCTACACATTACTTAATGATTTACTACCTCAGAACAGATATTTTTCTGTCATAGATATAAGCAATGCTTTTTTCTCCATACCACTACATAAGGTGAGTAGATTTTGGTTTGCATTCACTTATCAAGGTAAAAGATACACCTACATCAGATTGCCACCGGGTTATTGTGAGAGTCCAACAATATTCGCACAAGAAATGGCTGCGAATTTAGCTCAGTTTGTTCCCCCAAAGGGAAGCCAGGTTCTGTTGTATGTAGATGATATTTTGTTGGCCTCACCCACGCAGGAAAGTTGTAGAAGGGATACCCTTGCCCTTCTTAGTTTTTTAGCTGAGCAAGGACATAAGGTAAATAAAGAAAAATTACAATTGTGGAAAGCACAAGTAAAGTACTTGGGTTATTTAATTTCACAGGAAGGTAGACAATTGGAAAACAAAAGAAAACAAGCAATTCTTGAGGCACCTATGCCCACAACTAAGCAGGAGATGATGTCCTTTTTAGGTGTGACTAATTTTTGTAGAAGTTGGATCCCTAACTATGCTGAGGAAGTAGGGCCATTGACCGCACTAATCTATGACACTCCCATGGCAGCTAAAAATGATACACAGTGGACAAATAAGGCAATACAGGCATTTAATAGAATTAAGCAATTGATAGCAGGATCCTCTGTTTTGGGTTTTCCGAACTATTCTAAGCCGTTTATACAAATGGTTGATTGTAAGGGAGGATATATGACTTCGGTTCTGGTACAAGTACATGGGGATAAACAGAGGCCGATAGCTTTCTACTCCTCCAGATTAGATCCTGTTGCAAGGGCATTGCCACATTGTGTTCAAGCTGTAGTGGCAGCCGCCATGGCAGTACAAGCCTCAGCATCATTAGTTTTGTTTCACCCATTACAATTGTGGGTTCCACATTCAGTAGCTACTATACTTTTGCAAGATAAGATAACCTTTTTATCTCCTAGTCGACATTTGTCATGTATGACAGTGCTGCTAACACAGCCTCATATGACCATAGAAAGATGTACTACTCTTAATCTGGCGACATTTTTGCCGACTCCAGAAGAAGGTACTCCACACGTTTGTTTAGAGAGCATTCATGACAAAGTGCTTCCCTGACCAGATTTAACGGATATTCCATTGATAGATTCTGATCTCATTTTGTTTGTAGACGGATCAGCAAAGAAGGACACTGTAGGAAAAACACTAGTAGGGTATGCTGTCACCACAGAAATTGAAGTTTTGGAGGCAAAAGGATTGTCAAACATTTATTCTGCACAAGCAGCTGAGTTGGTGGCTTTGACTTGAGCTTGTACCTTAGGGGAGGGTAAAAAAGTGACAGTTTATACAGATAGTCAATATGCTTTCTCCACTGTGCATGTTTCCGCTCAACAATGGAAGAATAGGGGAATGGTTACTGTGACAGGCAAATCAATAAATCACAGAGATTTAATTTTACAGTTGTTAGATGCAGTGCAACTACCACTTCAGATAGCGATATGTAAATGTTCCGCACATACCAACAGAAAAGATCCTGTCTCCAGGGGAAATGCCTTGCTGATATGGCTGCAAAAAAGGCAGCTCAAGAAAATGATTTGCTTTTATATGATAATGATTTGGAGCCCAGACACCTCTTAGACTTAGAGACACTAAAAGTAATGCAAACATTGACAACACAGAAAGAAAAATGTCGTTGGGTGAAATATGGTATCACTCAACAGGATGGGTTGTATAGAGCATCAGATGGCAAAATGGTATTACCCTCAAACCTTTTTAGGTATGCGGCATTGGTTAGCCATGGATCTGCCCATGTAGGAGTACAGACAATGATTCAAATAGTGTCTAAGGTGTTTTGGTGTAAGGGGTTTTTAACTTATGCAAAGCAATTCTGTTTATCTTGTGTATTATGTGCAAAGTATCATGCTCGGGGGGAGTTAAAAAGTCTCAGCAGGCATTCCCCACCCCTCCATATCCATTCCACACACTCTGTTTGGACTTTATTGAATTGACACCCTCAGAGGGAAAAAGGTTCTGTTTAGTCATTATTGATGCTTTTTCTAAATGGGTAGAAGCTTTTCCAGTAAAGCACCCAAATGCACAAACAGTAGCAAAGCTTTTGACTACAGAAATAATTCCCCGATTTGGTTTACCAAGACACATTTACAGTGATAATGGGTCTCATTTTGTTAACCAGATTGTTCAGAAGTTGGGTCAAGTGTTTCAAATTGATCTTAAGTATCATTGTGCTTACCATCCCCAATCAGCTGGACTGGTGGAAAGACACAATGGTGTCTTGAAGAGTAAGCTCCGCAAACTGATGGCAGAAACACATAGATCATGGACTGCGTGCCTTCCTTTGGCACTCCTGTATATGTGAATCTCACCTTCCTACAAAGGACTTACATCATTTGAACTTTTGTTTGGGAGACCATATTACGTCCTGCAGTGGCAAGGATTGTTGCCAGCGGAACGTGAGGGGGGTGAGGATCTAGCGGATTATATGAAGAAGCTGCTAAATGTCAAATCTCTTGTAACCAATGACTCCTTTGCAGATTCCAGAAATGAAACCTTGTTAAGCGTGGCACCCGGGGACTGGGTGTGGATCCGAATTGTGAAGAGAAAGAATTGGTCATCCCCCAGGTGGGAAGGCCCATACCAAGTACTTATCTCGACACCTACGGCTGTAAAGTTTGCTGAGAGGACTTCGTTGATTTCATATCACCCACTGTAAAAAACTCAAGACCCTTCCTTCTGCCATTGATATTGGTCAAACTCCACCGGACCTCTGGCGCAAAGTCTGGCTACAAAGGGAGATTAGCCCAATAGGGGTTAGTTCATCTCAAACCCAGTGAAGAAACCAACGGCGCGAGGTAGTCCTTAGGGAGGATGGCCACGTTCAACTGGTACTTGAACTATTACATGATGATGATTTTGGTGGTGAAAGTAAATATGTCCATACGAGAAGGAACATTTGTAAGAGAAAAAGGAATGATGGTGCTGCAAGCACAAACAGGTGTTACTACTGTGTTTAAGGTAAAACTTTGTGAAGGAATTTTGGACTGTTCTAAATGGAACAATGATAATTTCTTGACTCGTGCAAAATACTTGTGCAATAGAGACTGTATGTCCTGGTCAAATGTTTGGTGGTCAACAGATGTGAATGGATGGGAAACAAGTGGTGCAGTGATACCAGAGAAAGATAAAAGCAGACAACAAAGAATAAAAATTGCGCATTTCCAAGGTACCGAAGTAATTACTATAACCATTGTGTCACCACAAGAAAGTGATTCAGGAGTTTATGGAATTGGAGTTTCTCTTCCAATTGGAACTGATCCTTTGGGGACCTTCCAACTTAAAGTACAAAGCCTTAAAAATGTTACAAGTAAAGCAGATTTTGCCTTCACAGAAGAAGAACAATTGTTACTCGAGACTGGATTCGTACACCATAATGAATGGTTGTCTTTGGTTAGATATAGTACCCAAGAAGCACATCGTGAAAACTGTATTTCTTGTGCTGAAGGTAAACAGCAACTAGCGACAGTCCCATTGATGCGAGATGAAGGTAACCTAACGTGTCTGTTAATATTATTCTTCAACAAAACTGAAGATAAATGCAAAAATGAAACTCAGCGTTTTCCAGTCATAAGCAAAGTTGAGAAACTGCCTGCAGCAATTTCCTATCCAGGTTCGTATATGTGCATTTCCAGAGATGGCACAGGGAAGAATTATGGCAATATGGGACAGAACTATTGCAATGTTACTGTGAATGGCAATGAGAATCCATTTCTGGAAAACCAAACTCATAGTTTAGCAGACGTATGGTGGTTATGTGGAGACAATAAACTCAGATCAAGGCTTACGATTCCCTGGAAGGGAACTTGTGCACTTGTAAAGTTAATCCTGCCATTCTACATTTTCCCAGTTCCAGCAAGTAGTTTCATAAGAGAACCTGAAATAAAGCCAAAGTGGTTGAGTAGGAGAAAAAGAGAGGCACCGAAGCAATCTTTCGATAACAGTGTCTACATCGAAAATATTGGCGTGCCAAGAGGCGTACCTGATGAATACAAAGCAATAAACCAAATAGCAGCTGGTTTTACATCTATCTTTGTCTGGATTCAACCTAATAAGAATGTGGACTGGATTAACTACATTTACTATAACCAGCAGCGTTTTGTGAACTATACCAAAGATGCATTGAAAGGAATTGCTGAACAACTGGAGGCCACTTCGCAGGTAGCATGGCAGAATCGAATTGCGTTGGATATGCTCCTGGCCAAAGAAGGAGTTTGCAGGATGTTTGGTACTTTCTGTTGTACATATATTCCAAACAACACTGCGCCTGATGGAAGTATCACTCGAGCTTTGAAAGGTTTGGAGATGTTATCCGAAGAATTGGCAGAGAACTCTGGGGTAAGTAATTCCTTTACAGACTTTCTACAAGCGTGGTTTGGAAAATGGAGTCATCTCATCGGCAGTTTCCTGGTGTCCGTTGGAGTCGCTGTGGCTATCGTGGTGGTATGTGGTTGTTGTTGTATACCCTGTATCAGAGGTCTTCTACAAAGACTGGTTGATACTGCTGTTATGAAGACAATGTACCAGCAATTGCAACAGACTGGTGAAAGTGAATACATTGAAATGTGACTTTTTGCAAATGTTTTTGAAGTTTAAAAGTTTGTCTTGCCAATGAAGTAATGTATGCAAAGAAAAACTTAGTTTTTACCATATATTGCTGAAATAAAAAGACAAATAAAAAGTGTTTTCAGGGGGGAAATGTTAAGAGAAAAAGTTTTAAAACATACTGTTATTTGTCTTTTTCCTCTTCTTGCAAAGTGAGCATGTTATTTGTTGGGATATGCCTATCAACGATGGGCCTCATCTGTGAACAAAATGCAGCATTGCTTATGAACCTGAATAATAACTTTTTTGCTTTTCAGAAATAGAGATTTGGTTATAGCTTAGTGAAGCCTGGGATAAGGACGCACGGCCGAGTAAGAGTTAATTTACTGAAGTAGGCTGTGTGTCCTGGAAAATTTGAACTACCATTGTTGAACTTAACATTCTGTACTTCTTGAACATTCTGTACTAACTGTTGGTTTGCGGTGATTTGTGATAAACATGTTTATCACAGGTGTTTTTCATAGCCAACTGTCAACGGTCAGAAATGTAACAAAAAGTTGTTTTGCTTGCAGTATAAAAGTTGATGTCAGTAAACAAGTTGACCATGCTGTGTAATCTGGTTAGCTGCTAATAAAGAAGTTTTTCATCACCTGAGGCAGATGTGACTCATTTGAATTTTTCTTTTGACACACCCCCTAGAGAGCCCATCTCTATACCGGAAGAATGCAAAGTTCCTATAATCACGGCTACACAGGTAAAAAACACACTCTACAAAGCCTGGAACACAGCATCCATGGGACCTGACAATATCCCAGGCTGCATTCTACACAAACTACAGAATGAACTGGCACCCTACCTGAGTACCATGCTCAACCATAGCCTCACCTCAGGCTTTGTACCCACTGAATGGTGCACCATGACAGTTATCCCACTCCACAAAGGGGGAGCCACGATGGACCCCGGGAACTATCGCCCCATTAGCCTGATGAGCCTGGTCTGCAAGGCCATGGAACGTATCATCATGGAACTTATAAACAAAGACATTGGTAATCTCCAAACTCTGGACCCTACCCAGTTCGGATTTGTAAAAGGCAGATCATGTCTCCTAAACCTGATTGACTTCTTTGAAGCAGTCACCAAAGCCATAGATGAGGGTAAAATGGTTCACACAGCTTATCTAGATCTCATCAAGGCTTTCGACACCATCCCTGGAATTATAGATAAGCTCACTAAACTAGGTATAAATCCCTTTGTCACAAGATGGGTTGCCAACTGGCTCACGGACAGAACCCACACTGTGAAAGTAGCGGATTCCAAATCCGACTTCAGACCAGTGACAAGTGGAGTACCACAGGGTTCAGTCCTGGGTCCTCTCCTGTTTGGTATCTACTTCTCTGAAGTGCAGGCTAACACATAAGGTCTTTGGCTAACAAAGTTTGCAGATGACTGCAAACTAGGAGCCATAATCAAAACACCTAATGATGTGGACAAACTACAAAAGGGCCTCACTGAGACAGATACCTGGTGTCAAAGCCATGGCCTGAAGCTCAATGCCAAAAAGTGTATTGTCATCCCCTTTGGTAAAAACTTTGTACCCATGAACTACCACATAGCTGGTAGTCTACTTAATGCCGAAAATGTGATAATAGACCTTGGGACACAGGTGGACAGTAGTCTCTCCTTTGATAATCACATCACCACAGTGGTCAGGAAATCCTTCTATGTGGCTCATCTCATCACAAAGGATTCTCATCCAGGAAAAAAGAGGTCATTGTTCCCCTCTACTCATCACTCATTAGACCCATTATAGAGTACAATGCCCCTTTTGGTATGTACCTCACAAGACATCTACAACAACTGGAAAGACCACAGAAATACCTCAAAAAGAGAATTACTGGCCTCAAACAGATGCCCTACGCAGACCATCTCAAAAAACTACAGCTTTACTCCATCACATATCACCTACTCAGGGGCGATCTCTGCCTAACATACAAAGCTATGTCAAACCCAGAGCTGTTGGACATGCTCCACTTAAAGAAATCCCAATCCCTCCGAGCTACACGCTCTAGGGACCTAAACCTTGTCACCACAATAAACAGAACATGCTAGAGGGATAGATTCCTTTCCCAGAGACTTCCCATACTCTGGAACAGACTACCTATCTATGTCAAACAGAGCTCCTCATTAGCACTCTTCAAGAAAAATCTTGATGATTGGATGGGAAATGGGAAATTCACCCCAGGGATCACTTCTGTGGCTCTGCTCAACAGGGGCACAGGAAAATAATTTTCTTGGATGGCGAAAGCCAGGGTACTTTTTTTGGCTAGGGTTATATAGGCCCTAGGGCCAATAGCCTAGTACCTACCTATGAACCTATGAACCTATGAACTACCCTGTAACCAAAAAATAATTATTTCCATGTTTAGATGCAGTGTGTGTCCTATCAGTCTTAGCTCATCATTTTACTACCAGTTCATGCACTGTGGAAAGCACAGGATTGTTTTGAGTCTGTGTGCAGATGTTTGTACTAAGTGGATCAGGTCATTATTTGGCTCAAGTACAGGTCACTCTAGTTATCAAGCAACCAGAGAAGAGGGATATTACTGTATGATTCAGTGACATGATTAAGTAAATGACTATTAGAAATGGCCCGAGTGTAGCGAGAACTGATTGTATGGAGGCAGATAAACTAATCAAAGGGTCTCCAATCAGAATGACTATTTAAGGGACCTTGTCTCCCCTTCCCAGAAGTCTCTTTTCCCTTCTAGAAAGTCTGAGTCTCCACATTTCCCTTTGGCATCAGTCGCAGACAAATGGGTTCTGAAGATCATTCATCGAAGTTACAGATGACAGTTGGAGGAGATCCCTCCTTTCAAGGAGGTAGTTTCTCATCCTCAAGACCAGACCCTTTTATTTCCCCCTGTCCATAAACACATGCTGCTCCAGAGAGTGATAAAACCAGTTCATCCTTCACAGCTTGAGAAAGATTTTAATCAAGAGTGTTTTTAGTGCCAAAGAAAGAAGATGCTTGCAGACCAGTTCTGGATCTTTACTTGCTAAACTTGTTTGTGATAGTGCCCAAGTTCAGAATGCTGTCACTTCACAACCTATCTCTTCTTCCTCATCTAAGTTTCCTGGTAACACTAGATTTAAAAGATGCTCATTATCACATCCTCATTCATCCAGACTTCAGGTATTTCTTAAGGTTCTGTGTATCAGTTCTCTTCATTAATCTTTGGACTATCCACTGCACAAAGGTTTAACAAAGTGTCTAGCTCCAGTTATAGCTCATTGCATTTTACAGGGTATCCACATTTTTCTATATTTAGATGGCTTGCTTATATTTTCAGAGTCATTTTCAAAGTGTCAGGAATCTCTCTCTAGGGTGAGAGATTTCTTACACAGCCATGGATTTCATGAGAAATTTCAAAACATGTTTTTGACTCCTTCATGCAGGATTTTCCTCCTGCGATGCAAACTAGACACCTCAGTTCAAAGAGCTTTTCTTCCACAGGAAAAATAGATCTATAGCTAGTTCTCTTCCTAAAGTTTTCCACTCAGATTTCAGTCATTGCTTGGGAATACCTCAGGATATTGGGTCTCATAGCATCTCTGATCTCATGATACTCCTGACAAGACTCCACTTGAGAAAGATACAATGGTATCCAAAGTCTGTTTGGTCCCAGCACCAACATCCTTA